>NC_083228.1:46836355-46891355 GCF_032191835.1 Heteronotia binoei | reverse complement strand
AGTCATTACATTGGTGTCCTAATAATTTATGGTTTGCCTTTATTTATTTGCTTCACTTATACCCCATTTCTTCCCCAATGCAGCTTACAAAATTCTCCCCTTCTTCTTCAATAGAAGTCCACACATTAAGTCATTTCATGCTATAGAAGACTTCCTGGAACCACTTTTGTTCAGTAGCTAAGCAACAACTGTCTTTCTCATTATCTTTTTAAAATATTAGATATTTATATTGTGTATATGATTAAAAGCAACTCTTTTGTATATCAGCTTCACCCCAGTTATCCACAGTTATGCCTTAAATTAATCTATGGATTCCTCATGCTGAATCTGTGCAGCCCAGTCTGTTTGTAAAAATCAGATTGTATGTGGTTATAACTCTATTTTGTTAATGACAGTATCATTGTATTTATACAGACAAATCAATGTAGTATGAACGTTGTTTGGATGGAAATCTGTTTTAAAGTTGTGTTTAAAAAGGAAACAGTATATTTTTGAGTAAAAAAAAATCACTATTCTCTGAACTTAGTGATATTGTAGCCTTGAGCATTTAAATAAGTATAAGTCCATTGCCTTGTGCAAAGGTAACATTAGTGGTAATATCTCACAGACGTTTGTCACTGCTGGGCTAGTATCATCTCATTCCCAAAGCACAAACTTTACAATGGGAGAAAAAAATGTTATGCTTCCCCTCAAAAAAAATTAATAATATACATACATAAAAAGCTTTTAAGTTTTTCAAGAAATGCCTCAAACCAGTTATATTTATTTATGTATATCTTTGATTTCTAGCTCAGCCTCCCTACAAGTGGGCTCAGGGCAGGTAACAAGTAGCATAAAACAATCAAACACATCATAAATAGTTTTACAATAGAAAATTAAAATATCAATTAAGATACCTGTTAAAATTATCAAGATGGTGACATAAACTATTAGTTCATATGGAACCGCACAGCTGGAAGGGCAGATCAGATGCAATCAGTTCTACATTATATTGTTAGTCTTGTAGGGAAAGAGTGGGGCGAGTTTGAGGAGGGAGGCCAGATGGTATGGTGTCCACTGCCTCAACCCAAGGCCTAGTGGAACAGCTCTGTTTTACAGACCCTGGCAGAATTGCATCAAGCTCTGCAGGGCCTTGATCTCCAAAGGAAGCTTGTTCTGCCAATTAGGGGCTAGGACAGAAAATTCTCTCCCTGCTGCATACAGATCTCAGGGCAAATGCAAATGAGATATGCTTAGGGTTGCCAAGTCCCCAGCTTCCTCTAGCGGGGGATGTTTGCGTGCGCACAAAGCGATGATGTTACCCAGAAGTGACATCATCAAAATGGCGACACGTGCATGCGGGCTGCTCTAGGCATTTCTAGGTAAATTCTATGGTTTTTCTGGATGCTCCAGCCATTTGGGAGGTAAAAACTTTATGGTACCAGTTTTACCATAGAATTTTCCCTAGAAATGCCTAGAGCGGCCCCGTGTGCACACCACCATTTTGATGATGTCACTTCCAGGTGACATCATCACAGCCGCAATGTAGGGGGAGGTTCTCCCCTCCGGCCCAATGTGGGCCAGTGGGTTGGGAACTTCCCAGATGGGGGAACTCCCGCCCAAACTGGAGGGTTGGCAGCCCTAGATATGCTACTGAGCTCCTGTACCTTTCCCCCTACAAAACAACCCTGACTCAGACAATCTAGGAATAAGTTTGTGCCATATTTACCACTTAAATGAAAATATAGTGGTATGAGATCAGTAGACACTGTTTTTCTCTACCAAATTCTGCTCACTGACCCTCACCTACCAGCTTCTCAGATAGTAATGAGAATGTAAAACCGGTTCCGTTCCAGTTATCAGTTAAGTAAACTATAAATATTACAGATGTGATGTCCATTTCCTTCCATGACCTGATATAGTTATAGTCGTAACCAGGGCTTTTTTTGCAGCAGGAATTCCTAGGCCACATGCCCCTGATTTAGCCAATCCTCCAAGAGCTTACAGGACTCTTAGTACAGGGCCTACTGCAAACTCCAGGAGGACTGGCTACATCAGTGGGGTGCAGTCCAATATACAATGGAGTTCCTGTTACAGAAAAATGTCAGCATATGCTTGCTGCTTGGTAAAACATCAGGATGAAGTCAGATGCCAGTAATCTGTGACAGTTCCTGACAGCTTCCCATTTCTGGTTTATTCCGGTTCTGTCCAGAGTATTGTGCCTATGCAAGGTGACTCAGCACTGAGTGCTGATTAGTGCTTCTGTATTGCTGCAATGTATATAACTGTGAATAGACTGTACTGTTCATCTCTGCTCTAAATCGTGTTGTCTGGTGAAACACTTTGTCAGTGTGTACCAGCATAACTGTAAACTTGTAAATAAATGTAAATAGTTAGCACAAGTCAGTGTGCAATGGTTGCTGTCTATTATTAAGCCTCATAAATCCAGAGCATACCAGCATGCACGGCAACAGGGTTATGGGCCCAAAACACTTCCGCTGCGCTGTGTTCTGGAGATTCGGAACGAGGCTGAACTGCTGTGGTGATCTGTGGCTGAGTGGATGTCTGCAGCTGCCACTTCCGGAGACAAGGTGGAAGACATGCTCAGCTCTGATAACAGCTCAGAGGATGGGAGCGATTCTGAGAACCAGCTGTCGGACAGAGACGATAGCATGGCCCAGGTGCCGACAGATCTGCCAGTGGAGAAGCTCACCTCTACTAATTATAATGTGTGGGCTCTTTGGATGGAACATTATCTTAAGTGTGAAGGTCTGTGGCTGTATGTTGAGGCTCCCCCAAACCCGCCAGCTGCAGGAGACGACGTCAAGAAATAAAAAGCCCTCGCAACCATCGTTTTGAGCGGGGCAGACAACCAGCTTGTGCATGTGTCCGGTAAGGCTAAAAAAGCATGGGACAGTCTGAAGGCAGTATACATACAGAGCACAGCCAGGTCTCTAATAACAATCACTCGTCACCTGTACCGGACGGTAATGAGACCGGGGGAGTCTGTGAGGGCTCATCTAAACACTTTGGCTGAGTGCTTTTAGCAACTGGAAAACCGTGGGAAAACCGTACTGGATGAGGATAAGGTGTTTATTATTCTCAGTCCCTGTCGGTGGATTTTAACATGCTGATAACTTCACTTGAGTCTACTGAGGCGAACAGATTATCCTTGGTTTACGTCACTGGAAGAGGAATCCAGGCAGATGATTAAAGCCAGCTGCAAGACCGACTGGGCAGAGAGCATAAAGCAACGTGGAGAGGCATCTCAAGTTGCTCTGAAAGTACGTAGATATTTCTGCTGTGGATCTACAATGTACCTGAAATGATTATGCCTGGAGTGGAGGAAGAGAGGCAGACCTAGGGGGCTGCCTCACAACTCGTCACACAGCCAGAAGGCCACATTGGTGGTCACCGATGTGGCTGCTGCACATGGGGTGTGGATTTTAGATTCAGGAGCGTCTCAGAACTTTTGCCAAGATGAATGCCTGCTATATGACACACCGTCCTTAATGCTGCAGCATGTGAGTCTAGCTGATGGCAGGAGCTCTGAGGTGTGGTGTCAGAGAAGTGTCACTTTCCCAGCCCTTCAACCCACATTCACGGAAGTGCTATGTGTCCCTGCTCTTGAGAACAATCTGCTAAGCATGCTTGCTTTGGACAAAGCTGGCTTTACTGTTACTTTTGCCAGCACCTCTTGCAAAATAACGAAGGGTGGCCAGGTGTTTGCTGTGGGAAGGTTGCAAAACAATGTCTATGTTATAGAAAATTTATCTGTGGGAGCACAGGTGGTAACTAACACAAAACCTCATGATAATTGTGTTCATTTGCTCCACTGAAGGCTCTCTCTCTCTCGGCTTGACTTCGCGAACGAAGATTTAAGAAGGGTGCAGTAGTCCACATCTGCTGCAGGCTCGCTGGTGGCTGACAAGACCAATGCGGGACAGGCAGATCCGGCCACAGTGGCTGCAGGGAAAAGTCTGTTTTGGGGTTGGTGCTGTAGCAGTGCGATTCTTCCTCAATCTCCTTTTGTCCTCAAGACCAGCTATGCGTGCGTTCTCAAAGGAAGAGACAGCCTGGTGGTTGGTGTGCCTCCATGCTTTGCGATCTGAGGCTAGGTCAGACCACTGGTGATGGTTGATGTGACAGGTGCCAAGGGATTTCTTCAAGGAGTCCTTGTACCTCTTCTTTGGTGCTCCTCTATTTCGATGGCCGGTGGAAAGTTCGCCATACAGAGCAATTTTGGGAAGGCGGTGGTTTTCCATCCTAGAAATATGCCCTGCCCAGCGCAGCTGCGTCTTCAACAGCAGTGCTTCGATGCTTGTAACCTCCGCCCTCTTGAGGACTTCAGTGTTGGTCACAAAGTCACTCCAGTGGATGTTGAGGATGGTGCGAAGGCAGCGCTGATGGAAGCGCTCAAGGAGTCGCAGGTGATGACGGTATAAAACCCACGATTCGGAGCCGTAGATTAGGGTTGTCATCACAACCGCTTTGTAAACATTGATCTTTGTGCCTTTTTTCAGATGCTTGTTGCTCCACACTCTTTTGTGCAGTCGGACAAATGCACGGTTTGCCTTTGCCAGCCTGTTGTCAATCTCCTTGTCGATCTTGGCATCTGAGGAGATGATGCACCCTAGGTAGCTGAACTGCTGGACTGTCTTCAGAACTGATTCACCCACAGTGATGCAGGGAGGGTGATAATCTTCCTGGGGTGCAGGCTGGTGGAGAACTTCTGTCTTCTTCAGACTAACTTCTAGGCCGAATAGCTTGGCAGCCTCTATAAAGCAGGACGTCATATGCTGCAGAGCTGATACCGAGTGGGAGACGAGTGCAGCATCATCAGCAAATAGGAGCTCTCGGATGAGTTTTTCCATTGTCTTGGAGTGAGCCTTTAGTCGCCTCAGGTTGAACAGGCTGCCATCAGTGCGATAACGGATGTAGACACCATCGTCATCATCTAGATCTACTGTGGCTCTTTGAAGCATCATGCTAAAGAAGATCGTAAAGAGAGTTGGCGCGAGAACGCAGCCTTGCTTTACACCTGTGCCTATTGGGAAGGGCTCCGAGAGGTCGTTGCAGTGTCTGACTTGGCCTCGCTGGTCTTCATGTAGCTGGATGATCATACTGAGGAACTTGGGGGACATCCTAAATGTTCCAAGATTTGCCACAGGCCTTTCCTGCTAACAGTATCGAAAGCTTTGGTAAGGTCGACAAAAGTGACATATAGACCCTTGTTCTGTTCCCTGCATTTCTCTTGGAGCTGCCTGAGAACAAATACCATGTCGGTGGTGCTCCTGTTAGCTCTGAAGCCGCACTGGCTCTCTGGGAGGAGTTCTTCTGCAATGGTGGGCACCAGTCTGTTCAGGAGTATTCTGGCAAGGATTTTGCCTGCGATGGAGAGTAGGGTTATCCCCCGGTAGTTGGAGCAGTCTGACTTTTCTCCTTTGTTCTTGTGTAGAGTGATGATGATTTCATCGCGAAAGTCCTGTGGTAGTTTGCCTTGTTCCCAGCAGGTGACAAGTACTTTGTGAAGTGTGCTATGTAGTACTGTGCCCCCATGCTTCCAGATCTCTGGTGGGATTCCATCAACTCCCGCTGCCTTGCCACTTTTCAGTTGCTTGATGGCTTTAACAGTCTCTTCTAGGGTGGGGATATCATCCAATTCTGTTTTCACTGGTTGAAGTGGGGTGAGGTGGATTGCTGAATCTTGAACTACGCGGTTGGCACTGAAGAGAGCCTGAAAATACTCCGACCACCGATTCAGTATGGATGCCTTGTCTGTGAGGAGCACTTGGCCATCTGCACTACGCAAGGGACTCTGAGCCTGATATGATGGGCCATATACTGCCTTCAGGGCTTCGTAGAACCCTCTTAAATCACCAGTGTCTGCACACAGCTGGGTTCTCTCTGCAAGCTTGGTCCACCACTCGTTCTGAATGTCTCGAAGCTTGCGCTGGAGGATGCTACATGCAGCGCAAAAGATTGCTTTTTTCCCGGGACAGGAGGGCTGAGCAAGATGTGCTTGGTAGGCAGATCTCTTTTTCACTAGTAATTCTTGGATCTCTTGATTGTTTTCATCCAACCAGTCCTTGTTTTTCCTTGTGGAGAACCCAAGGACTTCTTCAGAGATCGACAGGATGGTAGTTTTTAGGTGTTCCCAGAGTGCTTCTGGAGAAGGGTCTGTGGGGCAACTGGGGTCCTCAATTCTTGACTGGAGTTTTGCCTGGAAGGCAGCTTTAACTTCGGCTGACTGAAGGCTGCCAACCTGAAGCTTCCTCCGAGGGATACCTCCTCTCCTGGGTGTGGGTTTAAAGTGAATACGGAGATTGCAGCGTACAAGACGATGATCCGTATGACATTCCGCACTGGGCATTACTCGGGTGTGTAAGACATCTCGAAGGTCTCTCTGGCGCACCAGAATGTAGTCGATAAGGTGCCAGTGCTTGGACCGTGGGTGCATCCAGGTTGTCTTCAGGCTGTTCTTCTGCTGAAAGATAGTGTTGGTGATGGTGAGCTGGTGCTCCATGCAGAATTCTAGCAGGAGGCGCCCGTTATCATTGCAGTTGCCAATGCCGTGTTTGCCAAGTACTCCTTTCCAGGCTTCCGAGTCTTTACCTACTCTGGCATTGAAGTCACCAAGGATGATCACCTTGTCCTCTGTAGGGGTCTTCCGTACGAGGTTGCGTAGATCAGCATAGAACTTGTTCTTTTCTGCAGGATCTGCTTGAAGGGTTGGGGCATACACACTGAAGAGTGTTGCATGCTGCTTGTTTTGAAGTGGGAGGCGCATGGACATGATGCGATCTGAGTGACCTGTTGGCAGGTTTTCGAGTTTGGAGGCAATGGAGTTCCTGACCATGAAGCCAACGCCAGAAAGGCGGCTCTCAGCCTTTGACTTACCCAACCAGTAGAGGGTATAGCCAGCACCATGTTCTTGAAGACTACCTTCCTCAGGGAAACGGACCTCACTGAGAGCTGCTATGTCAATATTCAACCTGAGAAGTTCATGGGCAACTAGAGCAGAGCGTCGTTCAGGGCGACCACTGTCTACTGTGTCAAGCATGGTTCTGATGTTCCAACACGCAAGCTTAAGTCTTTGCACACTTTGTGAGGCAGGTGCATGCCTTTTCTTTGTTGTTATTTTTTGACCGCAAGTAAGGATGCCCGTTGACCGCGGCTAGCCAACTGGGGTGGGGGAGACGAGCTTTGTTTAGGCCACCTTTTCTAGGCCCCTCTCCGTGTGGAGCAAGCAGTGCTGTTCCTAGATAAGGCTGCTTGGTCATTCAGGGTGCTGCTGAAAGATGCTTTCGTCTCCGGGTCAGCATCAGGCGACCAATACCCTGAACCGCCTACATGCGGGATCAGGACTGCGGCTTCCAGTGGCATCTTCCACTTGCCGTTTCGCCCCTTGCCTATCGCTGCAGGACTTGGTGTGTTGTGGGTTGTGGATGTGGATATGCACTTCAGGCCTGCGCAGAGGAATTTTTAGGTGAAGCACAGTGTGCGCAGTACTGGCTCCACCCTTTCACCTTGGGGTCATCTGCCATGGCCCAGTAAGCCGGGACGCCGGCAGCGAGTCCTCCAGGTGGTAGGTGTTACATTAACGAGCTCTATCTGCCTGGGTTTGATGTTAGAGTTTTCCTTCTCTTGGCTGGCGAGGTTGGTGGGCCCAGCCTGCCCATCCGGTTAGACCGCCGGACATTCGGTCGCACCATGACGTGGCAAACTCTGTGAGAAACGGGGGGGACCAGCGGGCAGGTGTTGCCACGGATGCAGTAATGCAGGAGAGGCCATTGCAGTGACCATCTGCCAGGCATAGCCGGACAGTGACCACGCGGCATTCACTACACCGGGAAGGAGAGGCTATGTATTGCGCATACACTTTCCCTGTAGGGGCAGGATACCCAAGAGGGAGCCCACCCCTCCCCCCCCCCACTGAAGGCTGGGACATGCCAGTTTTAATACTATCAGCAAAACACTTACTATAGCGGGGCATGAGGGAATGAATGAGTGCAAGGCGTTTCTTGATTGTGAGGTGTGCAAACGCACAAAATCAAAAGCATTCCCGATTGCCAGGAAAAGTGAAAGAGTGTCTGCAAAACAGTTGGCTTTGGTGCATGCAAATGTAATAGGACCTTACCCCAAAAGGCACTCTAATAAGAGGTTTGCACTAATCCTAGTTGATGATTTTTCCAGATTCTCATGGGTGTATGCGCTCAAAAAGAAGTCTCATGTGTTCACAACAATAAAATATTGGGCCCACAATGTACAGAAACAACTTGGTGAATTGTGTACTTTGCAAACTGACATGGGGGGCGAATTTATGTCTTCTGAATTTAGCAGATGGTTGCAAGCACAAGGTATAACCCACAGAGTGGCAAATGTGTCAACGTCACAGGAAAATGATGTGGCTGAGAGAAAGGGGGGGGGTTGCAAGATATGATGCAGTCTATGCTTACTGATGCTGGTTTATCTATTACTTACTGGGCTGAAGCATTAAAGGCTGCGTGCTACATAAGCAACAGGATTTGGTCTAGGTCCATAGATAACATTCCCTACAAGGTGTTGTACAATAAAAACCCCAATTTGGGACATTTAAGAATTTTTGGCACCAAGGCCTGGGTGAATGTTCCTTTAAACCAGAGGTGAAAAGGGGGAGCTCACTCCAAAAAACTTCTCTTCCTCGGTTATCAACCAGGAATGAAAGCATACAGGTTCAAGGCCCAAGACTCGGTGAGAGATGTAAAAGTGATCGCACCACTTGGGAGCAGTAACCATAATGTTATTGATTTCACCATTTGTATAAATAGAGAGTTGCCGCAAAAGACCAGCACTACCACGTTTAACTTTAAAAGGGGTAAATTCTCTGAGATGAGGAGGCATGTGAAGAGGAAACTGAAAAGAAAGGTAAATACAGTCAAAACCCTTGGGGAAGCTTGGAGGTTATTTAAAACTACAATCCTAGAAGCTCAGATAAAATATATACCACAAGTTAGGAAAGGCACAAACAGGTATAAGAAAAGGCCTGCATGGTTAACTAACAAAGTAATGGAAGCTGTAAAAGGTAAGAAGGACTCCTTTAAGTGGTGGAAAGCTAGTCCAAGTGAGATTAATAAAAGGGAACACAGGCGGTGGAAAATCAAATGCAAGACTGTGATCAGGCAGGCAAAAGGGGACTATGAGGAGCATATTGCAAAAACCATAAAGATCAACAATAAAAATTTCTTCAAATATATTAGAAACAGGAAACCAGCCAGGGAGGCAGTGGAGCCCTTGGATGACCAAGGGGTAAAAGGATTACTGAAGGAGGATAAGGAAATGGCTGAGAAGCTGAATGCATTTTTTTCTTCCATCTTCACTGTGGAAGATGAGAAGTGTTTGCCTGCTCCAGAACCACTTATTTTGGAAGCAGTGCTGAAAGGGTTGGAACACTTTATTATTTATTGGAACATTTTATTAGGAAGGGAACTGAAAACAAATCAGCCATTATCATAATACCCCTGTATAAATCAAAGGTGTGGTCTCATTTGGAATACTGTGTGCAATTCTGGTCACTGCACCTCAAAAAGGATATTATCGCATTGGAAAAAGGGCAGAAAAGGGCAACTAGAATGATTAAAGGGTTGGAACACTTTCCCTATGAAGAAAGGTTAAAACGTTTGAGGTGACAAGAAGAAAGGTTAAAACGCTTGTCAGATTGAGGTGACAAGAGAGGAGGTCCTACAACTGATAGACAAATTAAAAACTAATAAGTCACTAGGTCCGGATGGCATACATCCAAGAGTTCTGAAAGAACTCAAAGTTGAACTTTTGGATCTTCAGATATATAATTTTTTTGGCCACTGTGTGACACAGAGTGATGGACTGGATGGGCCATTGGCCTGGTCCAACATGGCTTCTCTTATGTTCGCAAACGAACATAAAACTCTAAGCTTTAGCAGGTCTGCCAATTCTTGTGAAGACCAGAATTGGCACAGAGTGCATGCAAACGAATTGCCTTCGCAGGTCTCGCTCCCCATACCAGAGGAAACCAAAAGTGTAAAACAGGAGATAGTCTCTCCTAGGCGACAATCCTCTGAGTGTGAACAGAGTGAGCAACAGGTGCCAAGAGTTTCTACCAGAAGTATGAAGGGTATACCACCAATCAGATTTGGGTTTGATACCACTACTGTGAAACATGTGTATGTAAGAGAGCCAAAGAGTTATCAGGAGGTGTTGACCTTGTCTGAGTCAGAGCAGCAAACTTGGCAGACTGCTATGCAAGCCGAACATTATTCTCTTTCTGCAAATGGGGCGTTTACTCTGAGTAATTTACCTGCTGACAAAAATGTTATCAGTTGCCGCTGGTTATTCAAACTGATATCTTCACTGGATGGTGGGATGCAAAGGAAAGCCAGGCTAATAGCAAGGGTTTTTTCCCAAGCTGAGGGACAGGACTCTGATGAAGTGTTTGCTCCTATGGTCAACTCTGATACGCTAAAACAGCTTTGTGCAAGGCCGGGCTTGATAAGATGCAGGTGCATCATTTCGATTTCACAACTGCTTATTTAAACACCCAAATAGATGAAGAGCTCTACATGGAGCAAATTCCGGGGTTTGAAAGCACTAACCAGAACCTTGTGTTAAGACTTAACAAAGCTCTGTATGGTTTGAAGCAGAGTGCAAGAGCGTGGAATCAGTGTTTGAGCAAAGCTTTAACTGATCTTGGGTTTACACAAGGAATTGCTGATCCATGTATGTTCAGCAAAATCATTGGAAAAACTAAATGCTATCTGTTTATATTTGTGGATGATTTATGTTTTCTGTTCCATGATGACATGCAGCTGCAATGGTTTACACATACAACTCAGCGCCTGTTTAAGATTAAACATTTGGGCAGCATTCAGCACTACTTGGGTGTAGACATTACAAGAAATACAAATGGATGTTTTGAGTTCAGTCAGGAGAATAAAATAACAAAGCTGCTTGAAAAATATAATATGACAAATGCAAACTGTGTTACCACACCAATGACCACTGGCTATGGAAAAGAGCCTGATGACAATGTGTTTGAAAACAAGGCATTGTATCAATCACTAATTGGGTCCCTACTATATATAGCATGTTGGTCAAGACCAGATATCTGCATTGCGGTTCATATGTTGTGTTCATATGTTGTGTGCATGCCCCTCTATGAAAGATTAGACTGCAGCAAAAAGGGTATTGAGGTATCTAAAAGGTACTGCTGCAGGCAAATTAGTGCTAAACACTACTTCAGCATAACACGTAACAGCTTACAATGATTCGAGCTGGGGAGATAGAAAAGGTGGAAGGTCCACAACAGGCTATGCTGTGTATGTGCATGGAGCTCTTGTGTTATGGAAATCTTTGAAACAAACACACATCTCAACCAGCACTTGTGAAGCAGAGTTTTCTGCATTAAGTGATTGTGTCGTTCAGCTGGAATGGTTATATCCGCTACTAGTAGACCTAAACATGCAATGTAACTTACCTATGTGTGTATTTTGTGACAATACTGCTGTGCAACAGTTGGCAAATGCACAAGGTGTCAAAACAAGAAGTAGACACATTAACATTCATTATCAGAATGTCAGAGAGACTCTACATAGAGGTTTGATCATGTTACAGGACTGTTCTTCTGATGTTAACGTAGCAGACATGTTCACTAAGTGTTTGAGTGTGGACAGATTTGTAACTCTGAAACAAAGACTGGGACTCACCGCCTGAGTCTTAGGGGGAGTGTCAGCATATGCTTGCTGCTTGGTAAAACATCAGGCTGGAGTCAGATGCCAGTGATCTGTGACAGTTCCTGACAGCTTCCCTTATCTGGTTTATACCAGTTCTGCCCAGAGTACTGTGCCTATTCAAGATGACTCAGCACTGAGTGCTGATTAGTGCTTCTGTATTGCTGCAATGTATATAACTGTGAATAGACTGTACTGTTCATCTCTGCTCTCAATAGTGTTGTCTGGCAAAGCACTTTGTCAGTGTGTACCAGCATAACTGTAAACCTGTAAATAAATAAAACTAGTTAGCACAAGTCAGTGTGCAACAGTTGCTGTCTATTATTAAGCCTCACAAATCCAGAGCATACCAGCACACAAGCCAACAAAAAAGCCCTGGTCATAAGCCTCTTAGCCATGGAACCACTACATTTGCTTGATGATTTCTGTAGGAATTATTTCTTTTGCTTGTGACGTATGCTCAGGAACCTTAAAATTGAACATTAAGAACAGTTCGAGATTCAGCATCTTCTTCCAGGGGGTGTTATGAGGAAATTACAGATATACATTAATCCTTTCACCAAAGTACTTTAGTATCTATGTGTGTCCTCTGGAAGAAATCATCTGGGGTCTTGGGGCTAGTTGACACCCAGCTATACATTTGGGGCCCTGGGATCCTTACTTGTGTGGAAAGGCAGCATAGAAATGTAATAGTAATAATAATTAACCATATGGTCAATGTGTCAGCTTGTATACATTGAAGTCTTATTTTATGACCTGAACTGTTTATTTACTGTGAACTAACCCCATGCCTTTTGCTACACTAACCCTAGTATTGTAGAGAGATGGCCAGGAGGGGGGAAGACAGAATGCCAGCAGGCCTTTGAAGTGTAAAACATCTAGCCGTTCCCAGGCGCCTGGAAGAGACAAGCAAGGCCATTGCAGAGGAGGATAGACTGCTATGTAGGTGGGAGATAACAGATAGGCGCCCTGGCTCTTCTCAACAGAGAAGCCCCAGTTTTATTGTGGGAAATGATTTAAACCCCCTGGCCTTTGATGTGTATCCTTATATGCTCATGCTTGCACCCCTTTCGTTATTAGTATCAATGAACCTGCGTTGTGGAATGCATTGCTGTAATCAATAAACAGAAACTTTGTTTTCAACAAAGCTAAGCCTGTTTCTTGTTGAAACTTCAATGTTCCTGCGCTGACACAATGCCTGCATTAAAATTGGTCAAACTGGCTATAAAGAACATTACAATAGAGTTGCAGTTATGTTGCACTGAAGTCTTTGCAATAAGTATGGTTTATCATCAGCTAGAAATTCAAGGGAACTGAAACTAATCATGGAGAATGAAGAAACAAAGATTCTTTGGAACTTCTGATTACAAACAGATAAGCATCTGCACCATTACAACCCTGATACCACAACTGTAGAAAAAGATGAGAAACGTCATTTGGATCATTGACACTGCAATCTCAGGAGATGGCAGAACAGAAAAGAATGAACAAGAGAAGACAATGAAATGCCAAGACCTACAAGTAGAGGTAGAGCACCTCTGGGAGAAGAAGGTCACCATTGTTTCAATTGGAATTTGAGTCCTTGGTGCAGTGCCTAGAAGTCTCAAGAAGCACCTGGACAATCTGGGCATTAAGCAAATAACACCAGTTCAGCTCCAGAAGTCAGTGTTACTTGAAAGAGAAAGAACCCTGCAAAGATACATTTGCATTTCCCAAGAACTTGGCTAGAACTTGAATTGCAGAACACTGCTACCAGTCAAGTATCTGATTGTGACTAATAATAATAATAATATTTCTTTAACAAAGCCACTAGAAGAGGCAATCTCACTCCTTGAAAGCTCTGGTCAAGTGATTAAAAGAGAACAAGTTAAAACCGAATCCAGAAAATACAGAGGTGCTATTGGTAAAAAGGTAAAGGTAGTCCCCTGTGCAAGCACCAGTCGTTTCTGACTCTGGGGTGATGTTGCTTTCACAATGTTTTTACGGCAGCCTTTTTACAGGCTGGTTTGCCATTGCCTTCCCCAGTCATCTACACTTTCCCCCCAGCAAGCTGGGTACTCATTTTACTGACCTCGGAAGGATGGAAGGCTGAGTCAACCTGAGCCAGCTACCTGAAACCAGCTTCCGCTGGGATCAAACAAAGGTCATGAGCAGATAGTTCAGACTGCAGTACTGCAGCTTTACCACTCTGCACCATGGGGCTCTGTGCTATTAGTAGAGGAGACGAATTGTGTGGGTTTACCATCAGTATGAATTAATGTCATGACAGCCTGCTTCTTTGACTCAATGAACAGTCTGGGATTAACACTGGACCCACTGTTGCTTTTAGAAAACTAAATTGAGGAAGTGGCTATGAGTGCTTTCTATTATCTATATCAAATGTGTCAGCTGGCTTGTGTTGATATTGCCATGCTAATTTACTCAACTGTAACCTCAAGGATAGTTTATTGTAATACGTTGCCCATGAGGCTGCCCCTGAAAACTCTTCGGGAACTTCAGCTGGTACAGAATGCTGCAGTTAAATTACTGACTGATTTGTGATGATATAATCATATAATCCCAGTGCTTCAGGAGTTTCATTGGATCATATCACCCCCTGGTTGCCCATTTGTCTCCAGGCACAATTCAAGGTGCTGCGTGTTACTTCTAAAGCTCTTCACAGCCTTGAAGTGGAATATTAAATTGATCACCTCTCCTTATATGATCCTCTGCACCAGGGCTTTTTTTGTAGCAGGAACTCCTTTGCATATTAGACCACATCCCCATGATGTAGCCACTCCTCCTGGAGTTTACAGTAGGCTCTGTACTAAGAGCCCTGTAAGCTCTTGGAGGATTACCTATCTCAGAGGTGTGTGGCCTAATATGCAAAGGAGTTTCTGCTACAAAAAAAAGCCCTGCTCTGCACCAACTGAGGTCATCAGGCCTCCTCACTTCAGATAATTCCTGTATTCAAAAGATCTATTCAGTTACAGCCTGCATGTCCTCATTTTCTGTGGCTATGGTCATGCTTTGGAACAGCTAGCCAGATATGGTACAGAAAGTTCCTGCACTCTCTTCCTTCTGTAAAAGGTGGAAATATTTCAAAAAGTGGAAATATTTCAACTCGTCTTTAGCAGAAATAACTAATGAATGTGTCTGGCAGCTGATTGTGGCAAGTTGCAGTTTTAATTTGATGCATTTTAACTCGTGTTTGAGGGGCAAATAAATATTTTAAATATTTAAATAAATAACCTATCAGCTCCAAGTTAAGAAGCAGAGACGTAAACAGTACTGATTGACTGACTGATTGATTTGAAAGCTTTTATGCTGCCTTTCCAGGAACCTGCCCTAGGCAGCTTACAAAATAAAAATTTTGAATATCTCACTACAACCTGCACTGGAGATGCTGCACTGGTTGCCTGTGGTGTTCCGAGCCTGGTTCAAAGTGCTGGTCATGACCTTTAAAGCCCTATATGGCCTGGGACCTGTCTACCTCCGGGACTGCCTTTCCCCACATGAGCCCCAGAGAGCACTACAATCAAGTTCGTTAAATCTGTTAAAGATCCCCGGGCTAAAGGATGCCTGTCTGACTACTACGAGGGCAAGAGCCTTTTCCGTGGTTGCGCCAGCCCTCTGGAATGCCCTCCCTGAAGAGACCAGGGCCCTGTGGGATTTGCCACAATTCCACAGGGCCTGCAAGACATACCTGTTCAGGCAGGCTTTCAACAACTAATTGGAGGTGTTCTTAACATCTGCGGGGGTGCGTAGTATCTTCCATCCCTCAGTATTAACATAAATGATTCTGAACAAGACAGAATGCCATCTGAAATTGCATTTGAAAATGTATTTAAAATTGTTTTAACATTTTAATAATGTTTTATTTTAATAATTTAAATTGTTATCAAATTGTTGACTGTTGTTAGCCTCCCTGAGCCCGACAGGGGAGGGTGGGATATAAATATAATATAATAAATAAATATTTCCAAAACATTAAAAATTACTAATTAAAATACAGCATTAGATGGGGGAGGGGAACCCACACAGCATAAAAACAAACACCATGAAAACAGATCAAACAACTTAAAATTGATTTTTTCTGTTGCTTGCCTTAAAACTGAACACCAGAAACAGTTTGGTGTTTCCAGACTAAAGTTTCCATTCTAAAACAGTGTTAAAAGATCAACCCTATTATTAAAAGCCTAGGTGAACAGAAACAGTTTGGCCTAGTGCCTAAAAGAAGAAGAAGAAGACTGCAGATTTATACTGCGCCCTTCTCTCTGAATTAGAGACTCAGAGCGGCTTACAATCTCCTATATCTTCTTCCCTCACAGCAGACACTCTGTGAGGTGGGTGGGGCTGAGAGGGTTCTCACAGCAGCTGCCCTTTCAAGGACAACCTCTGCCAGAGCTATGGCTGACCCAAGGCCATTCCAGCAGGTTGAAGTGGAGGAGTGTGGGAATCAAATCCAGTTCTCCCAGATAAGAGTTGAGACACTTAACCACTACACCAAACTGCAACTGCAAGCAACATATGCATAAGGTGACCTTCAAGGGGAAGGACATTCCACAAGTGAGGTGCCACTATTGAAAAAGTCCTGCCTCTGGTTGCCACCTCTGAGTCAGTGGCATAGAGAGCAGGCCTTTTTAGAAGGAGTGCCAACTCCAGGTTTGGACATTTCTGGAAATTTGGGGATGGAGCCTAGGAAGGAAGAGTTTTGGGGTGGGAGGACCATGGTAGGATATGCCACAAAGTCATTCTCTAAAGCTGCCATTTTCTTGAGACAAATTGAACTCTGTAGTCTGGAAATCAGTTGTAATTCCAGGAGAACTCTAGGTCCTATCTGAAAGCTGGCAACTGAACTTGTGAGGGAGATCTTAAGTGGAGAACTGAGTAATATGGGAAGAGGTGGTCATTCAGTTTCCCTGACCCCAAGCCATTTAGGGTTGTAAAATTAGGAACCAGCATTTGTGCCAGGAAACAGATAGGCAACCAGTGGGTAATACAATTTTTGACAATAGCCTGGCAGCTGTATTTTGGATGAATGAGGTTTCCAGTCCTTTTTCAAAGGCAGCCCCACATAAAACACATTCAAGTAATCTAACTAAGGATGAGCGCAAGCTGAGAAAATGCAGTTTGGTTCATAGTTTGTAGTGTGCCTGGTTTGTGAACCATGAACCGTCACAAACTTTTAGCCATCAAATGAACTGTTTCAATTTGTGAAGGTTGTGAGGTGGTAGATGCCCCTCCCCTACATGTTAGAGACACCAAACTCACAGGGGATCTCCAGCAGATTCTCTTCTATTTTCCCTCTGGGTTTGGTGATGATTAGGTTTATGGGGTCCTAGTTAGAGCCCCCCCCCCCCCCCGCTCAAGAAAGTGCCCCTAGGAAAGTGCTCTCTGGGAAAATGACACGTAGTCATTTTGACAGGCACAGGTTCAGGAGTGTATAGAATGGATCCTGTGCAAGCTAAGGACATGAAACTCACAGTGGACCTCTCCCAGATGTTCCTCTACATGCCCTCCAAGTTCCACCCCCCTGTTGCTTTGAAGTTTGGTAAACATTTAGATTGAGCAGAGACAGTCTATCCAGAAGTGTAACCATACATGGATCACCATGAACCACCAAAAAACTACTTGAAAGTTCATGAAAAGTTCATGCTGGTTGACTTGCCATGAACTTGAGTTCATGCACCACAAACCAGCCAAAATTCATCACAAACTTTGTGAGCTGGTTCGTGCCCATCCCTAAGTGTAATTGCAGCATACATCACTGTGACCAGGTCATATTCTTTGCAAAACATCTGCCAAAAATTATAAAAGGCACCACATACCATAGAGGAGACCTGGCCCTCCAACTGCAGGCTAGGATCCAGCAGTACTCCCAAACTACAAACCTGTTCTTTCAGGGGGAGTTTAATTCTCTTCAGGACAGGCTGCCTCCTCAGTTTTCACACAAGTTTGTCAGCACCTCATATCCAGAATGTGCTTCAGTTTAATGGCCTTCTTTGATCCTATTGCTGACTCCAGGCACTATTCAGGACTTCCACAGATCTACCTGGCTCAGATTTTAAGGAGATGTAGAGCTAATGTCCTTTTGTGAATTTATGATTGCTTTCTTCTATATTATACTTATGCTTGGCCTCCCAGTTCCATTCTTGTCTGTAGGCCAACAATACAGATACAATTGCATTGTACAGCAGCAAAAACTACTAAGTTGTTTGTGAGTCTAAATAAAGGCTGTGTTCTTTGTGCTTTTAGCAAGATATTGCACTTCCTCAGTGAATGCAGGCAATGGTGGCTGCAAGTCAGATCAACATGCAGACTAATAGGTCCCATTGTTAGCATCGGAAAGCAAGCCTTCCCTCCTTAAAAGTAAGAGTGCAACTCATACCACACGCTTCAAGGGCACGTCTCAGCTATCCTTGTGGTATTCAAAATATCAATCATGCTTGATGGGCACAAAGGCATAAGCCAACATTGTATTGCATCTTTACATGGTTTCTTACAAAGTGAGAGTTTCTGAAATGGAGTGTGCATTACTGTTTAAGAATGTTGCTGAGAACACTGTTGTGTATGTACACTGCCATCACATCACAGTCAACTTATGCTGACCCCATGGAGTTTTTAAGGCAAGTGATTAAGCAGAAGTGGTTTGCCAGTGCCTTCCTTTACAGAGCCTTCCTTGGTGGTCTCTCATCAAAGTTCTGACTCTGTTCAGATTCCAAGATCTTATGAGATCTGGCTATACTATACCGTTCCACATCTCAATGAGAATAGTGCTAGACATAGAATCGTAGTTCTTCCTAATGTTTAGCCAAAAACTCTTCTGATTTAATTTCAGCCTGTTAGTTCTGGTTTGACCTTCAGGGACAACAGTAAACAACACACCATCCTATATATGACAGCCCATCAAGTATTTGAAGATGGTAATCATATCACCTCTCAGTCATCTCCTCTCCAGGCTAAACATATTCAGCTTTTTCAGCCTTTTCAGAGACAGCCAGTTTGGTGTAGTGGTTAAGTGTGCGGACTCTTATCTGGGAGAAGCGGGTTTGATTCCCCACTCCTCCACTTGCACCTACTGGAATGGCCTTGGGTCAGCCATAGCTCTGGCAGAGGTTGTCCTTGAAAGGGCAGCTGCTGTGAGAGCCCTCTCCAGTCCCACCCACCTCACAGGGTGTCTGTTGTGGGGGAGGAAGGTAAAGGAGATTGTGAGCCGCTCTGAGACTCTTTGGAGTGGAGGGCGGGATATAAATCCAATATCTTCTTCTTCTTTCCTCGTAGAACTTGGTCTCCAGACCCCTCACCCAAGGCCGGCACATTCCAGTAGAGCAGGTAGGTGGCTGCTTAGGGCACTACCTGGCCTCAGGGATGGTCAGCGGGCACACCCTCTCCCTCCAGATGTGCGCCTTGCTGCTCTACCACCACAGTGCTTGCCCTTACTGCCTGCCTCTCTGTTGCCCTCCTCTGCCTTGCCACCTACCTGTGAGTGGGTGGGCAGCAGAGACAGTAGGGTGGCAGGGTGGTGGGTGCACTCAAAGGCACTCAGAGCCAGACTCTGAGTGCTTCTGAGCACATGCACCACCCTGCCAACCCTGCTAATCCTTCCTGTGCTTCTGGTGGAAGCATAGACCGGGGAAGGCTGAACAGGGGTAGTGCAGTGGTGGGTGCACTCAGAGGCACTCAGTGCCATGCTGCCTGCCACTCACCCACCCTCACTGCTGCAGGTTCAGGGGAGTGGAGGCCTGGCCCTCATCAACTTTGTTACCCTCCTCTGGACATGTTCCAGCTTGTCTGTATCCTTCTTAAACTGTGGTACCCAAAACTGAACACAGTACTCAGAGCAGAGTAAAGCAATACCATCACTTCATGTGATCTGGACACTATACTTCTGTTGATACAGCCCAAAATCACACTGGAATTTTTAGCTACCACATCACACTGCTGACCCATGTTCAATGTACAGTCCACTAAGACCCCTAGATCCTTTTCACACATACTACAGCTGAGACGTGTCCCCTATCCTATAATTATGCATTTGATTTTTTTTCTGTCTAAATTAAGAATTGCAGATTTATACCCCACCCTTCTCTCTGAATCAGAGACTCAGAGCGGCTTACTATCTCCTATATCTTCTCCCCCCACAACAGACACCCTGTGAGGTGGGTGGGGCTGAGAGGGCTCTCACAGCAGCTGCCCTTTCAAGGACAACCTCTGCCAGAGCTATGGCTAACCCAAGGCCATTCCAGCAGGTGCAAGTGGAGGAGTGGGGAATCAAACCTGGTTGTCCCAGATAAGAGTCCACACACTTAACCACTACACCAAACTGGGTCTCAGAACTTTACATTTATCCCCGTTAAAATTCATTTTGTTTTAGCCTAGTTTTGCATCCTGTCAAGATCATCCTGTATCTTGACTCTGTCTTCTACTATATTTGCTAGTATTATCTGCAAATAATAAGCATTCCTTCATCCAAATAATTTATAAATATATTTTTTAAAAAAACAGATCCCAGGATAGATCCTTAAGGCACTTCGCTTGTCACTCCTCGAGAGGTGTTTTGTTTTTTTCCTCTGTTTTCCTGAGGTCTGTGGCATAGTCCAAGTTGGCAGCAAATATGTTGAGCCTTCCTATGTAGGTATATTCTGTGATAAATGGCAATCAGTTATTTTATTGCATCAGCAAGCCAGGAACCCTTCCACTTGCATGTATGAATGTTACGAATACAAACTGCCCCAACTCCTTTAATACTTGTGAAGTTCTATAAGTGCCCTAGTATTAAAGAGAATGCTTTGGTATCAACATGCATTATAAAAGCAAAGGATTTCATATACTTCATAAATAGTTACTCACTTCCATATTTAAGTAATGGTCTTCTATACTCTATTTCATGAACACAGACTTAATAAGAAATGGTAATTTTATGGAAATTCTACCACCTCCACCATTGCTCCTACCCCACCCTACCCAAAAGCAGGGAAAATGCCCTTTTCCCCATTATAATTTATGATTTCTAAGATTTATCAAAGCTTTCCATCCTTGACACATAACTGGTCACTTGTGATTTATACACCAAAGGAGTAAGTAGCTCCTTGTCGGAAGAGGGAAAAGGGTAATACTCTCAAAAGTGAGAATATTAAAGAAAAAAAATCACCTAAGTTCATAAAATAATATATGAATGATAACTTAATACACTGAGAAGTTTCAGAAGAGCTTATGTTCTGATTTACTTGGCTGTGGTATTTAGGGGGGAAAAATCAAATCTGTGTAGTTTCCTTAGCAACTGCTGCAACGTGTTTGTATTCTTGCTGATAGACAGGATAGGCAGAGAAATCCCTGGTGTAATTCCATAGCCTACATGAGGGATAAACCTGGCCCAGCATCCTCTCAGGAAGTTCACATAGCAGAGTGTAAAATGAACTTTCACATCTTTAAATGTTTTTTAGCCAGCTATCTTATATGGCCTTGAATAGAGCCAGAAATGCGACGCTTCTCCGAAAGAGCATCCAGTCTGTTAAGACCTGCCCTTGTATCCCCAGGGAAAGAAAAGATGCCACCTGAGCTTAACCAGCAACATCTAAAACTCAACAGGGCTCTTTCCACATGGAGAGTTTTTGCCAGGTAGAAGGCAACAGGCCCCTGCTTTATTTGGAAACTTCCATGTGGTGCTGTTTTCTTTCCAAGCTTTCTCTTTTAAACAAAAACTTAAAAAGGAAATGGTGTACAGGCTTCCAGAAGAGGCAATGCTCTGACAGCAGCCAGTTGAAGGGGGGGAGGGGTTTGACAACTTTGCTGTAGCTCAACTATTGCATGGAGGGAAGTCTGCTGGGTTCAAGGGGCAAGTCTCCTCAAGTGAGCACTTCTTGCAATGAAGAAGAGGAAGGTGGCATGGGACAGCACCCATAGCTAGCAAGTGGTGTGGGAATGGAGCATATAAAAGTAATCTCCATGCGCTTCCATCCCACTAGCTACTGCTCACACAGTGGAGGTGGCTTTTCCTACTCCCACCTATGTAAAACCAATCCAAATGATTGAGAAGACAAGCTTCTAATCCAAAATAGTAATAGAAGGGAAATTTTCCATTCATGTTTTCAGTGGTGCACCAATTTCTTCCCTCTTCTGACTTTGGCAGCTTGTTTTGTATTTCAGATATATTCTGTAATCTGCTATGATATATAGGCCAGTCTTTTAATTTCCCCCCACACCCCCGTTCTTTCCTTTTTCTAACTTCAGGCCCGTGTCCTCTTGTTATGTAGGAATTAATTATGATGTTATCTCATATAACTCATTAGTATCAATTAATTCTTTCCCTTTCATGATTTTATATAGCTAAATTAGATCATCTCCTAGGACCTTAATCATCAGTATTGGGTTCATTTAGACTTCTTTTCTTTTTGCTTCCCTCCCCCAGTCAAGGACCCAGTCGAGCTCAGAGCTCGATGCATTTGCAGTATCTGCTGGGTTTTACAGGTAGCTTTGACTGCATGGTTCCAGACTTCTAATGATACTTTGCTAAATCCAGATCTTGTTTTTTTCTAAAATTATATTTAGATCCTCATCTGAATATATATCTATCCCCTATCTGTGGATGAAAAATAAGGCTTTGCTAGATGTTGGGGTGGGTGGTCAGTTGTGGCCCCATGCTGCATCAGTTTATCCCCTGGTTTCCACATACATGTTTGTCTTTTTTATTTTCACTTCTCTCTCTACCCCCCCTTCTCCAGGTTTTTTCAGTTAACACTTTTACCACAATATATTTCTGAAAACTGATTCAGAGTCACCATTTTCCCCATGCATCATTTCCTGTTGGTACTATTTGTATCAGCCACACCCACTCACCTCTAGTCTGCTTTTTGATGGCTAGACTGTCATGGTCAAACCACTCCCTCTTCTCCTCCCAACCCTGAATAGAAATGGTTTTGTTTCCTTTCTTTTTTGGAAAAAAGTACTAAAATATTGACATATAGATCACCATTCTCTCTTATATAGAAAATTACTCTGTGATAAGAAAGCAAATATACAGAAATCAGTTCCATATTTTTCAGATTTATTGGTCTTGGTTGACTGGTATACATACTGAACTCACAACAGAAATTGCACCCTTTTTTGGTGGTGAAAAATTTTGGCCCTGCTGTAACATTTAGATCTGTTTCCTGTAGTCTTCATATTCCATCTAGCTGTCCCCAGAAACATGTAATAAGCCCATTGACTCAACATGATCGTAACGGTCCATGTAACAAAAAGTTCAAAATATTATTGCCAGGGTAAAAATCATTTGGCACAGGGGAAGCCATTTTGAAACTATGGTAAGTGCAGGGCTTTTTTGGTAGAAAGAGCCCAGCAGGAACTCATTTGCATATTAGGCCACACACCCCGATGTCACCATTGTTTCACATAGGGCTTTCTGTAGATAAAGCCCAGTGGGGATTCATTTGCATATGACACCAACCCAGCCGGAACTACATTCCTGTGCATTCCTGCTCAAAAAAACCCCTGGGTAAGTGTAATAGGTAGACTGGTCATTTGAAAACAGAGAGGTAGCCTATTATAGCAAAATAGAACAGTCTATTTTAGCAAAATAAAACAAGTGCATTAGCACCTTAAAGACATTTATTCCAGCATGAGCTTTTGTCAGGCACAGCTTTGACATTCAAAACTTCAATAAATCTAGCTAGTCTTTAAAGTACCACTGGATTTCTTTGTTTGTTTTTCATTTTCAAAGCAGACAGTTGTCATTCAACAGACTGGTTTATTCTGTAATCTTCATTACAAATGCGCCCCCCCCCCGGGTGTCTTTTCATTTTTTGTTGCAAAAGTGTCTCTCTTTTTTTGTTCCTTCTTTTTGTTTCCATTGGTTTTATCAGGGAAGCCCTCTTCTCGCCCTTCCCACGCTTATTATGGTATTGTAGCAGCTATGGCTGTAAGTATTGTGTCATCACAGTTTAAGGCCTGAAACACAGTAAGCATAGTTAGGATGAAGGGAAAGAAGGAGGCGAGGCTTTTCTGCCCACATTGATCTCCTTGAACACTGTCAGACTCCAAGCGCACAATTGAATGAAAACAACATTGGCACTCTTTTTGTACCAGTCCATGGGGCTTTTCCAGTTTGCTTTTCATTCATTGAGAATAGGGTTGCCAGATCCCCACTGGGGGCAGGAGAACCCCTGTTTTTGCAGGGCACTTCCCTGCCTCCAGCTAGCTGGCTGGCAGGGGAATTCCCACCCCCCAGCTGGCCCAAAAGTGACATGATAGCACCACCTGGAAGTGACATCATCTTGTTGTATGGCCGCTCTCTAGTTTTTGGGCAAAACTTTATGAAAAAATCAGCTACAAACCATAGAGTTTTGCCCCAAACTAGATTTCAGCAACACAATGACCTCACTTCTGGGTGACATGCATGGTAGAAGATCCTGGAGAGGACCAAGGATCCCCCTGATGGCTGTCAGGTAGGACCTGGCAACCTTAATTGAGAATAAGATGTGCATCCCCACTTTCAATTATGTATCTGTATTCCATCGGTATTGTTTTTAATGTTCATAATAATGGTTTGGATCCCGTGGAGAATTTCCTTAGTTAGATGGAGGCAATGTTCATTAATGCCCTCCTCATGCAGAAGGCCTCTCAACCAATCCTCTATAATGTTTCTGGAAGGTTTTTGGATGAGTACCATCATTAGCTGGCAAGGCATCGTGTTTTACTTGATTCTCTGAGTTTCCTTGGCTGTGGTATTTCCAGGGCTTTTTTTGAGTAAGAACGCAATTCCATTGAGTAAGAATGCAGTTCCAGCTGGCTTGGTGTTAGAGGGTGTGGCCTAATATGCAAATGAATCCCTGCTGGGCTTTTTCTACAGAAAAGCCCTATGTGAAATGATGCTGACATCAGGGGGTGTGACCTAATATGCAAATGAGTTCCTGCTGGGCCTTTTCTACCAAAAAAGCCCTGGGTATTTCTACCTTCCAAATGGAACCTTACAAGGGATCAGGTGGTGAGTGCTCCCAGACAAGTCCCAGAGAAGGAATTTCCATGGAGAAGTCTATGTTGAGCTGTGAGTCCTCTAGCTATTCCACATACAGCTCCAAATCCATGCAAATAATTCTCCTACAGGGGTTCTTTAGGATCAGGAAAAAGGTTTGATGGGAGGAAAAGCCCCCTCCTCCACCTATGCCTCTCCTCATCAGCAAAATCAGCTTCTATGGATTTTAACAACGTTCTTGGAGCTGATGTGTGACTTTGATTAAAGTGGTGAACCTGGAGACATCTCATATAGCCCTCAGACTCCTCAACACCCCAGCACCCTGCCACAGTCTCCTCATCCTCTAGCAGCTCCTTAAATAGTAGTATTTCATGGCCAGTAATTTAATTGCTGTTTATGTCTCTGTACTATTTTAGCTCTATTTTTAATTGCTTTTATGTATAGGAGGGAAATAGATTTTAATGATTTAGTGCTCAGTGGTAGAGCATCTGCTTGGTAAGCAGAAGGTCCCAGGTTCAATCCCTGGCACCTCCAAAAAGGGTCCAGGCAAGTAGGTGTGAAAATCCTCAGCTTGAGACCCTGGAGAGCCGCTGCCAGTCTGAGAAGACAATACTGACTTTGATGGACCAAGGGTCTGATTCAGTATAAGGCAGCTTCATATGTTCATATGTTCAACTGTGCCTGAGCTGCTCTCTGCACACACCTAGCGGCACTCTTGCCCTTCCTGGGCAGGCTCTTGGAAGTTGGCCCTTTGGTGACAAGCCTTGGTGCTCCACAATGCTGGCACCTCCCCCACCATGCAGAACAGTCCTCCCAGCACCTACCATACTGCTGCCCCTCCAGCTGTCCTCTCAACCTCTTTGGGCTCAGTCCCCATCCCCTCACTCATGGCCTGCAGCCCTCTTGCATAGGCAAATGCCTAAAAAGGAGGGCAAGATGCTCTTGCTATGGCCTCTCCTTTCTTCACTGCACTTCTCTGGGTCAAAAACTGCCTGCTTGCTGCCTGGTTGCACTCTCGGTCTCCCCCTTGAGAAAGGCGGATGGTGAAGGAGGGCCTGGGAAGCACCACTGCTCAACATGGAAATGAAAGTGACTGGAATGGGGGCACCTGATGCTGCATAGCTCCTCTGCACCCAAGAAGCCTCTCAAGGCAGCACTCCTGTCCTGACTGCTCCCTTGCTGTCAGGCTGAAGGGGCTACCCACCCCCATTCCTCTCCCACAGCCAGAGTCCGGAGGTGAAACCAGGAAGGAGGCAGATGGCCAGGCTGCAGGGACAGAAAGGCCCACTTCTAGGCCCTGAAGGTAAAACATGGCTCTAGCCCAGGCCCTGCCTGAAGGAGGTGCCACTCCTCTGGTGATGGTGCTCATCTGAGGGCCCAACTAAACGTACTTCACTAGATGAAAAATCCTGGATCATACTAAACAAAAAATCCTATTCACAGACCTGTTTGGAGATCTCTAAGACTGAACTCTTGTCCATTCTTGAGATGTAGGGGTCTTTAGATGAGTGGAAGGAGTATGTTCTGTGTAAATCTGGTGTCATTGTCTTTCAAACCAACTGTCCCAGACCATCAAGTAAGTTCTCCATTGAAAATAATGGTCCAAAATTTCCAGAATCCAGAAGAAACCATGGATTTGAATTCTGAACCAGTAATGTCCTACCTGAAAACCAGCAATCATAGTAAAGGTTTTCCCTGTATTCAAAATTAATTTGGGGGGGTGTTTTTTTTTTTAAAATGCAATATTATTTCTTATATTTAAGGTTTCTTCCAAAATCAGAGATGTCCCAATTCTCATACCTTATTCTTGCTTGGAATTAAGTCCTGTTAATCTTCAGTTTGGCTTACTTCCAAGTTAGCATGCTTCAGTTACTGTTTTCCAAATATCAGAACATTTCAAAGCTGACTAGTGGCCCTGCATCAGTGATTTGTTTTCAGTACTTCCAGGCAGCTATTAATAGGAACAAATTGTTTGTTGTTGTTTTTTACTTTATTGTGTTTAATTTGATGTTTTATTTATTGTTATTGCAATGTTTTAATGTTGTAAGCCGCCCTGAGCCCACTTTGCAAGATAGGGAGGGGTATAAATTGCAAATTAAATTAAATTTAAATTAAACAAAATGTGAGTCCAGTAGCATCCCAAAGACCAACAAAATTTTCAAGAGGTGCATCAAATTTACTTCATCATTTGTATTTGATAAAGTGACCTTTGACTTACAAAAGCTTACACCTTGGGATAAAATGTTGGCCTTTCAGTTCCTACTGGATTCTGATTTTGTTTTGGGTGTTACACAATTGATATGCGAAGTGAAATATAAGTTTCTCTCCTTGTGATACAGTGGATAGGGTGTTGGGCTTGTCCATGAGAAACTCAGGCTCAGATTCTTACTCAGCCATGGGAATGATTGGGTGATCATGAACAAGTCATGATTGGCTACATCAGGGGTGTGTGGCCTAATAGGCAAAGAAATTCCTGGTACAAAAAAAAGCCCTGGTCTCACTTATTCTAGTTATACTATAATTTAACTGTGGAGTCAAGTACATTAAATGATTTGGGTTGCAAAGAAAGTTACAGTAGAATAAGATAATATATTTCTTCTTTTACATGTGAATCAAGAATAGTAGAATCTCTGCACTGGTTCATGTAGGAAATGTAATTCTATCTGAAATAGGTTTCAAAAGGCTTTTGAGAAACTAGAGATCACTGTTTCTCAACAATAGAATGGTTTGGTGTTTGGAAAATAAGGAATGTAATTATAGAAAAATGAATTAGGAAGATCGTGATGGCACTATGTTTGAAATCCAAAGGGTGCCTTCCCATGCTGTAGTCTCCAAAGAACAGTGATTAATTCTCCTTTTTATATTTCCCAGAGGGAGACTTGGTCAATGATTATATTGATCCCCTATTTGTTTGATCTCCTACTCACTTGGCAGATCAAGCAATTGCAATAGTTAGCTTGTGTAACAACAAAAGCCTCTCTCTGGTAAAGTGGACATAGAGTAGCAATTCAAAATAAATAAATATTTCAGAGGGTGGCCACAGGAGACTAATGTAAACCACTTCCACTTATCTAGTGAAAGCAACAAAAAAGAGTAAAGACATATTATTTTAACTATCAGTGTAATAAAGCTTAAATGTAACAGCAAAATCATGTTTAGGTTACAAGCTCCAAAGTTCCAAAAGAACAAAGCAAAAAATATCATTGCTTGGAATATTAGATATAGCCACATTGTTAATGATAACTTAAAATGTTCACAATAATATGTCGCATTTTTCCCTAGTTGTCACAAATACATCACAAGGAATGCAAGCTGGGATACAACAATACAGCATAGTATTCTTTTCATTAATATGGTGTAAAATTTGAGGAGTATTGATGTTTGGATCCCAGTCCCAAATACAGTTTCCTTTAAGGTATGTTCATTGTTTTCAAAGGGTCTTACTTCCAAATCAGTGCAATTAGTATTGCAGAATAGTAATCTCTGATGATGGGACACAGAATTCTTGTGTAAGAGAAATATTCTGTCTTTTGTTTCTTGCTAGGATCTAATTTTGGCACAGGAATGGCCATCCATGTGACGTTCTACTTAAGTGACTTTAATCAAAAAGGGTTGTTGTTGTTCAGTCACACAGTCGAGTCCGACTCTTTGCGACCCCATGGACAAAGTCAAGCCAGGCCCTCCTGTCTTCCACCATCCTCCGAAGTCTACTCAAATTCATGGCCAAAGTATTTGAGCTTCAGCTTCAGCATCGAACCTTCCAGTGAACAGTCTGGGTTGATTTCCCTTAGGACTGAATGATTTGATCTTCTTGCAGTCCAAGGGACTCTCAAGAGTCTTCTCCAGCACCACAGCTCAAAAGCATCTATTCTTCTGCGCTCGGCCTTCCTTATGGTCCAGCTCTCACAGCCATACATTACTACTGGGAATACCATCGCTTTGACTATACGGACTTTTGTTGGCAGGGTGATGTCTCTACTTTTTATTATACTGCCCAGGTTCACCATAGCTGTCTTCCCAAGGAGCAAGTGTCTTTTAATTTCATGGCTACAGTCACCATCTACAGTGATCTTGGATCCCAGAAATGTGAAGTCTGTCACTACTTCCATGCCTTCCCCTTTTATTTGCCAAGGTGTGATGGGGGCAGATGGCATGATCTTAGTTTTTTTGATGTTGAGTTTCAAGCCTACTTTTGTGCTCTCCTCTTTCACCCTCAACAAGAGGTTCTTTAGGTCCTCCTTACTTTCTGCCATTAGAGTCGTGTCATCTGCATATCTGAGGTTGTTGATGTTTTTCCCAGCAATCTTAATTCCGGTTTGTGCTTCATCCAGGCCAGCATTCCACATGATGTACTCTGCATATAAATTAAATAAGCAGGGTGACAATATACATCCTTGTCGAACTCCTTTTCCTATTCTAAACCAATCAGTTGTTCCATATCCCGTTCTGACAGTTGCTTCTTGACCCTTATACAGGTTTCTCAGGAGACATGTGAGGTGGTCTGGTACTCCCATCTCACAGTTTGTTGTGATCCACACAATCAAAGGCTTTAGCATAGTCAATGAAGCAGAAATAGACTTTTTCTGATACTCCTGTGCTTTCTCCATAATCCAGCGAATGTTGGCAATTTGATCTCTAGTTCCTCTACCTCTCCAAAACCTAGCTTGAACTTCTGGTAGTTCCCATTCTACATTTGAGGATACTTCCTGATCTCTTCTGCTTCTGTTAGGTTCCTACCATTTTTGTCCTTTATCATGGCCATCTTCGCACGGAATGTTCCTTTGATTTCTCCAATTTTCTTGACTAGATCTCTTGTCCTTCCCATTCTATTATTTTTCTCTATTGCTTTGCATTGTTCCTTCAGGAAGGCCTCCTTATCTCTTCTTGATGTTCTCTGGAAATCTGCATTCAGTTGGGTGAATCTTTCCTTTTCACCTTTGCCTTTTGCTTTCCTTCTTTTCTCAGCTATTTGTAAAGCCTCATCAGACAGCCACTTTGATTTCTTGCATTTCTTTTTCTTTGGGATGGTGCTGATTGCTGCCTTCTGTACAATGTCATGAACCTCCATCCATAGTTCTTCAGGCACTCTGTCTATCAACTCTAGTTTCTTAAACCTATTCTTCACCTCCACTGTATATTCATAAGGGATGTGATCAAGTTCAAACCTGAATGGCCTAATGGCTTCCTCAGTTTTCTTCAGTTTAAGCCTGAATTTTGCAATGAGTAGCTCATGATCTGAGCCGCAGTCAGCTCCAGGTCTTGTTTTTGCTGACTGTAAGAAGCTTCTCCATCTTTGACTGCAGAGTATATAATCAATCTGATTTCTGTGTTGCCCATCAGGTGATGTCCATGTGTAGAGTCGTCTTTTAGGTTGTTGGAAGAGGGTGTTCACTATGACCAGCTTGTTCTCTTGACAAAACTCTATTAGCCTTTTCCTGGCTTCATTTTGTTCTCCAAGGTCAAACTTGTCAGTTGTTCTGGTCACCTTTTGACTTCCTACTTTGGCATTCCAGTCCCCTATGATGAGGAGGACATCTTTTTTTTTGGTGTTAATTCTAGAAGGTGTTGTAGATTTTCATAGAACTGGTCCACTTCAGCCTCTTCTGCATCAGTGGTTGGGACATAGACTTGAATTACTATGATATTGAATGGTTTGCCTTCGATACGGACCGAGATCATTCTGTCATTTTTGAGATTGTGTCCCATTACTGCCTTCCTCACTCTCTTGTTAACTATAAAGGCCACACCATTTCTTCTATGGGACTCTTGGCCACAATAATAGATGTAGTGATCATCTGATTTAAATTCACCCATTCCCATCCATTTTAGTTCACTGATTTCCAAGATGTCACTGTTTAGTCTTGCCATCTCTTATTTGACCACATCTAGCTTACCTTGATTCATAGATCTTACATTCCACATTCCAATGCAGTATTGTTCTTTCACCATCAGACACATCCACAGCTGAGTGTCCTTTCGACTTTGGCCCAGCCGCTTCACTCTTTCTGTGGTTACTTGAACGCTCTTCCCCAGTAGCATATTGGGCACCTTCTGACCTGAGGGGTTCATCTTCCAGCGCCATATCTTTTAGCCCTTTGTTTCTGTTCATAGGGTTTTCTTCGCAAGGATACTGGAGTGGTTTGACATTTCCTTCTCCAGTGGATCACATTTAGTCTGGGTTCTCAGCTGTGGCCTGTCCATCTTGGGTGGCCCTGCATGGCATAGCCCACAGCCTCATTGAACTGCACAAGCCCTCTTGCCATGACAAGGCAGCAATCCATGAGAGGGCAAAAAAAAAAGGGGTTACGTAATGTTAAATTACCAAGTAGATCAGAGAGAGATCAGTCTATCACAGCATTTACTAAAGATGCAATACTGCTTAGCTGCACCAGTGCAAACTTATCTTTTCATGGTTGCAGCTGAAATGGATTCATAAAGATAGGTTCACAGTCTTATTCCTTTGTTACACACCACCTGATATTCCTTCACTCTTTCCTAAATTCTGATTTTACTTATATCAGAGATAATTAGTAATAATAAGATGTAAGGAGGTAGCTCCTTCTAGAACATGTGTTGTTCTTTTAGAACATGTGTTACATGTGTGAACATGTGTGAGCCACTTCTATTCCCAGACATGACATAATGGTGAATTGGAACCTCCACGCACAGAAGCAGTTGCCTCTCAATAACAGATGATAGGAAGGAGTTATTACTTTCATACTATATTGTGAGATTTCAGAAGTGGCTGACTCATTGCTGGGAGAAATCAATTGCAGAATTTGATGGAATTTGGTCTGATCCAGCAAGGCAAGTGTTATATGCTGACAACAAAGGTTGCATGTGGATTTACTGCAAAAAACAGTAGCTGTGGGTTTTTGTGCCAGACCATGACTTTGCTCCCTGGATTGTGAATTTCTCTTTCCCTGCCTCACAATGCTTCAGCTGAACTGCCTGCTGCCACCACCACCAGCACCATGAGCATTTGTTCACCATTTTTAAGGAAATTGGTTTTCTGTTTTGTTTTAATTCAGCACTTTGAGTGACACAAGACTAAGCCAGTCATCACTTTGTACAGCCCTGCTCTTCAAAGAGGGCCACTCTTCTTAATTGATGCAAAAACTGCCCAATCAGTACTATGAAAATTCAATTTCAGTTTGAAATGGGGGAAAAATCTTTTCCCTATAAATGCCATTTTGGAGAGAATGTAGTAAGTGTATTGCAACTTCTGTGAGTGAGTTCCCACAGTGGGCTCACTGTCAAATCTGTCTGTCTAGATGTATGCAAAGCTGTTTCCTTTGCACAATTGTAATACCAGTCATAATTGTCCCAGAAGTATAAACATGAACTATAACTTCTTCACCATTTGTCATTCATGTGGCCAAATAATAATAATAATAATAAGCTTTTATTTATATCCCACCCTCCCTGCCGAGGCAGGCTCAGGGCGGCTCGCCCAAATGATTCTGGGCAGATAGCTACTTTACCTCAGTACAATTTATTCACAGCCTGTCATGATATTTGGTTTAACCAGTCAGTTCATGCCCAGATTTATTAGATCAGGGGTTGTTTTGTTGAAAAATAGGTGGTGGAGCTCATCCAGGGATTATTATACAACTGCACATACTATTCAGCTGCTTCCTTTGCACAATTGTAATACCAGTCATAATTGTCCCAGAAGTATAAACATGAACTGTAACTTCTTCACCATTTGTCATTCATGTGGCCAAATAATAATAATAATAATAATAATAATAAGCGGGATATAAATAAAAATTGTTGTTGTTGTCAATGGACAAGGAGGTGGGACTCTCAGAAGGAAGAGGTGGAACTCAGAAAGGTTCAGGAGCTGCGCTCCTGTGAGCTCCCACTGAATCTGAGGCCTTTATCAGATGGTCCATTTTGCTCAACAGTTAGTATAAACCAGTTCTTCTTCTTTTGATCTGGTCATTTAGAAAGCATACCACCTCACTCATCCTAACTTCCCTCAGGCCTGCCTTACCAGATATAACTGAATGGAAATTATGATGCACCAGACATTCCCAGCAGGTGAGAAAGAGGTCTTTGCTACTGTGAGCTACTTTGCCATCTCACAACTTATGGCAAATATATATGGCATCAAGGACCCTGTAGACCCTTAAAGAGAAAAAATGCCAAAGAGAAGGATTGGATTTCCCCATTGGAGAACTACATTTTCCATGATGTGTTGTGTCTTCCTCTTTCCCTCACAAACCAGGAAGATGAAATGAATCAAGAAATCGTTGTTCATTATGAGGGATGCAGTTCAGAAGATGTGGTTGAAGATGATCCCATTCTCCTGCCTGGGGTTTCTTCCTAGGCAATGACATTTCCCATTCAGCTCCCATTAAGGTTGCACAGCAACAGCTGCTCTCTGTACCATGGGATTATTTCTACAGGCTACATATTCCTCCCTTGGGAAATCAGAGTTTCTGAGCTGAAACGTTCAAAAATCATGAGTCAATCCCCTCCCCAATCATGAAATTGAAATGTTAAAATAATTTGAGTTTCATGTTGACTTTTCTGGGAAACATTCAGAGGCTTTAAGTGAAATTACATGTTAGAAATTTTTGCAAGCAAAAATATTTATGGAATTCACTTCATATTTTTAAAAAAAAACAAGGAAGAAGATGGGATTTGTGGCAACAAAAGTAAGTATCTCCAGTTAAAAACTTTCACCAGTTCTTATTCTTGCTGAAGTGATATATGACAGTTGGTTCACTAGCCTGCTGTTTCTATTCTGGCTACTGTTTCTATTTCTTACCTAAAGTTGAAAACCTTCATTAGAGATTCTGAGTTGAACCTGGGACCCTCTGCATGTAATGTACTAGGAACCCTCTCCATAGAAGAAAAGCTCCCCTCTTCCTTCTCTTTTAAGATTCCTCTGTCTATGTCTGGATCTACATGGAACATATAGTTTCAGAGGTAGCTGTGCTGGTCTGCAGTAAAACAGATAGATTCTAGTCCAGTAGCACCTTAGAGACCAATCTGATTTCCAGAGTATAAAATTTTGAGACAGAGCTCCCTTCATCAGATGTACAATGGGATCTCAGTGCTGTCTATAAATGTTCAGCCTCCATTACTGATACAGTGATAGATAAGAGAGGCAGAAAGCTACTAGTGATATCCATACTCCAGGATACTGAAATCAGTTTTTAATAAGGTGGAAAGGAGGAAAGAAAATTGAAATAGCAGAAGTAAAATGATGGTTCTGCATCTGGACAATGGAGAAAGTTAAGATATAAGATAAATAGTTTTCAAGAATCTCTGTTCCAGACAGTGTCATTGCAATCGGCTGCTTTCAGCATACTAATCCTTACAACAACCCTGTGAGGGAGGCTAGACTGAGAGAGAGTGACTGGTCCAAGATCATCCAAGGAGCTTCATGGCAGAGTGGGGATGTGAATCTGCTCAATCCCAGTACAGATCTCAACAAATCTGATCCTGGCCTACCCGCCCCCCCCCCCAAGTTCTCCTTTGTGGGAGAATTGTTATATTGATGATTGATTTCCCTCTTTTGTACAGGTAGAGAATGTCCTACCTTCTTCAGTAGATGGAACCTTTAGGCATTATCAGGCTCCACTGTTATCAGGGTGGAGAGCCACATTGTGTGAAATTGATAATTTTTCACTGCTTTTTACCATGAAAGGTAATGTGAAGGGAAAATTGCTTTCTGCCTTTTGTGACTTACGAGCATAGCCACTTCTCCCTGATGTTTGTGGCTCCTTCCTTTTGCAGAATACCAGATTTCCAGTAGCTCCTTCAATGCAGCATGGCCATTTTTTATATTTGAACATGTAAAATATTAAGCTATTTTCATTATCTCAACACACAGTACATTTTGATTTTTAATGAAAAATCCATAATCTTTGTCTCCTATATGAAGTACAGTTGGAAGTAGTTCTTTGATTAAATTAATGAAGACCACAAATCAAGATGAGATAAAGAGCTACTTTTGCCTCCCCCCTCTCTTTAGCAAAGAGAATATTCTCTGGGTATGAACATGGAAGCAGTTCCTCTAAAACCTGAAACTTCCCCAGGTACCTATAAATTACAAACAGAAATAAGTCACCAGGGCTATCCATTCATTCTTTGCACTTATATCCAAGGAGCTAAAGGTTGCAAATTTGGATTAGGTGATTCATTTTTTTTCTCTTACAGCAACCTTGTGAGGTAGGTTAGGGTATAGGAGAGTGATAGGCCCATGGTTGCCCAGTGAGTTTCATAGTCCAAGCATTTCTCCAAATGTTTTCTGCATTCTGCTATCTTTGTCTTTCTTTACACCAACCAGAAAACTTTCCAGTCCAGCAATTCTAGGGGATCATTCATTAACTTACTGTTTGGAGATCCTGTACATGCCACTGAACTGTGAAACTCTAATCCTGACCTTGGTTTGAGGTAGCATACCAGGGCTTTTTTTGTAGCATGAACTTCTTTGCTTATTAGGCTGCACGCCTCTGATGTAGCCAATCGTTCAAGAGCTTACAGGCTTAGTACAGGGCCTACTGTAAGCTCCAGGATGATTGGCTACATCAAGAGTGTGTAGCCTAATATGCAAAGAGTTCCTGCTACAAAAAAGCTCTGTAGCATGCTGTAGAAGTTCTCATATATATGCGTAGGTGCTTAGTTCTGTTCAGTTGTTTATCTACATGTGCATTTACAATTGATCAGAAAGAGAACCAGTTAAGGGCTTTCAGCAAAATGAGGAGGTGGTAGCCTTTAAGTCCTGTCAGCTCTGACCAGAGTAATCAATGCATGAACAATGACACAAATTCCTATTTCTTTTTTTAGGTATGTGGAGGTTGCTGGGAATCTGATTTAACTACATTAGAGAAACCTGGAGCAAAGTGCTTACTTCTTTCCCATCCATTTAGTTCTCTTCTCTGACAATAAGGAGTTATTCATTTTTGGAGAGAAAGGTCTGGTACTAAGTCCCAGCACCATGCACCAGCCATCAGCACAACATGGGTGATATCTTTTCTCCTTTTCCCTCTTTCCAATTGGCAAAAGAAGGATGCATGAATCTTGTTTTTGTCTGCCTCCTTTTTTCCTGACTGTACTTTCCACCACTTTCATGGGTGGTCCTGGCAATCAACTTGTGATATAATAATGGATGTGTCTGTGCATGGTCATGCCAGTTTTATTACAGCTTTACAAAACTGAAAGTGACTTTAATATTATGTTGTACTCAAACCTAGAATAGAATTTAATTAAATCACTGAATTTCCTTTTCCCCCCTACACTGTAGTGCTTTTCCTTCCATTTAAATGTCCAGATTTATAATTCCACATTAGTGTGAATCTTGACTACAATAACGTTAACGGTGCAGAAGTAAACAATAAAATACAATTTCTTCCTGACCAGTGATCCTAGAATAGGTCTTTACTAAGATCTGCTTCTCCAGTGTATTAGTAACAAAGCCCTGGTATCCAGGCTTTCAAAGTGGATGTATCTCCCTGTTGTGGAAACCACTGGAAAGGAGGCAGATTTCAGGCTCACAGGTATTGGGTTCAATGGCTCACTTAAGGGCCATCAGGAAGGTGCTGAATGTGTGGATCTGATGGATCTGGGACCAGAGTGTGTTTCTGAATTATCATCATGTTGAGCACCTGAAAACCCAATGGCAACCATGTCAATCCTCACAGCAATGTCAAAGCAGGGCTGCCACTAGTCTGGAGGAAAAAAATGCCCTGTCCTTTTATTAGAGGCTTAAAGTGCAGAAATGAACAGCTGAACCTTTTCAGGGGACAGAAATAAATAGCATCACATGGTAAACAACACCCACTGAAAGGAGAGGTTATTTTTCCCTTCAAGCAGTTGGGCAACACTTACTCCAAACATACAAACAGCAATAACCAGCATGAGTGGAAGTTTTAAATGTCATTCAAAACCAGCCGCAATAGCTTAAAATCTCCAAGGCATTAGTTACCTCACATAGGATAATACTTCCTATTTGATTTTCAGGCCTGTTTTCTTGCCTATAAGCTTCAGAATGGTTTTTTACAAAAGTCAGATTTGGTGTATAGTAAATAAAATAGATGCAATCGCTGCGGAAGACAATGACAGAATGCTTCCCTGATGTGGGAGAGGAAAATTTATTTATATTTGATTAATGAACATTTAATAGAGCCTAATGTGTTCAGTTCTCTGGGGGAAATATGCAGTCCAGCATGAGTAGCAAAACTGTATCCGCAAACAGGTGCCTTCCTTATTAAACTACAGTTTCCAGTGCCCTTATACAAATGAACGTGGGGAAGTAAACTGAAATTATTGGTACTCCCTAAAAGGACTGCAAGGGTTAAATCCCATGGAGTATTTGTATTACATAATGAAATCTTGGAAGCCATACATTTCCTTCCTTCCTTCCTTCCTTCCTTCCTTCCTTCCTTCCTTCCTTCCTTCCTTCCTTCCTTCCTTCCTTCCTTCCTTCCAGTTTTCCTTGCTTTCTGGGATTTTAGGCAGATTACATAAAGTCAATACAATCAATAGGATGGGACATGCTATAGGATTAGGCTTATAAAAATCTAGAACTGAAAAAGAAATCTATAAAAGAATACTGAAGCCAAACTTAAATATTCACATGACATCAAATGATGCAAAAATTACATAGCACAATCCTTATTATAACAAACTATACAAAGTAGTTTAGACTACAGTTCCTAGTCATTTGTACAAGCAACTTTATGAATCATTTGGTGTAGTAGTTAAGTGTGCGGACTCTTATCTGGGAGAACCAGGTCTGATTTCCCACTCCTCCTCTTGCACCTGCTGGAATGGCCCTGGGCCAGCCATAGCTCAGGCAGAGGTTGATAGGACAGCTGCTGTGAGAGCCCTCTCAGTCCCACCCACCTCACAGGGTGTCTGTTGTGGAGGAGGAAGATAAAGGAGATTGTGAGCCGCTGTAAGACTCTGAAATTCAGTGGAATATAAATCCAATATCTTCTTCTGTTTTCTACAGTGCAACCCTAATTCCTGTGTGCAAAAGCCCTCTTGAATACTTCAGTTTTGCATAGTTTTCAGAATGCTAGTGGGAGTCTTCTTGACTTCCTCAGGCAGGCTGTTCCATAAGGCCATAATAGAGAAAGCACACATATGAGCTGTTGTTGATTTTGCTCATTTGGAGGTTGGCACCTGCAGAAGGCCCTGCTTGGATAAGCAAAGCTTAGATGACCAGGTTTTACATAGAGAGCAAAGCAGTCATGGTATAAAATAGGGGAAGATGTGGTCCTGCTGATATGAGAGTCCAAGGCTATGAAGGGCTTTGCACATAACAACTAATATCTTAAATTGAGTCTGGTATTTAAGGATGAGCATGAATGGGGAAAATGCAGTTCATGTTGGCTCGTGGCTGAACCACAAACTGAACCAAGAAGCAAACCAGAAGGTTCATTAATGAACTGAACCAGTTAATGGTTCATGGCCCCACAAATATGATTAAAAGGGACCACTATCTTTTTAATGGGGTTTCAGAAACCCAAAGAACAGCTGAACAGAGGGAGTTTAAAGGAACTGCACTTTAAACTTTCGCAGGGAACAGAAAGTACCTTTAAACCCCTGTTTTCTGTTCTATCCATGAACCTACATGAATTACTGCCACAAACTTCAGTTTGTGAACCACAAATAGGGGGAAAAATGTGATAAATTTTACTTCATGGTTCAGTTTATGCCCATCTCTACTGATAACTAATGGGCAGCCAACTGAGTGACTGCAGAATAGAAGTAATATACATGCTCCATCTATATCCTGATAATAGCCAAGTTTCTGAGTTGATTTGGAGGGAAGACCAATATACAGTACATTATGACTCCTTACCTTGGTATGGCTGATGCAGGTGGCCAGATCAGCCATACCAAGGTAAGGAGCCATCGTATAGGCTAGGCTATAGTCAGAAGAAAGCCTTTTTTACAGCTGCATTAACTTGCTTCTTCATCAATAATGTTGGATCCAAATAACCTCAGGCTTTTGAACATATGAACATATGAACATATGAAGCTGCCTTATACTGAATCAGACCCTTGGTCCATCAAAGTCAGTATTGTCTTCTCAGACTGGCAGCGGCTCTCCAGGGTCTCAAGCTGAGGTTTTTCACACCTATTTGCACGGACCCTTTTTTGGAGATGCCAGGGATTGCACCTGGGACCTTCTGCTTCCCAAGCAGATGCTCTACCACTGAGCCACCATCCCATCCCTTAATTGTATTAACAAGTCAGCTGAACTCTATCAGAAGTGGGGAGCACAATGTCCTTCAAGATCTTCACCTTACCTCTGTCTTTTCAAGGTTTAGTTTCAATTTGTTCACTCTTAGCCAGTTAATCACAGCAGCCAGGCAGCTATTCAAGACCTCTACTGCATCACTAGGAGATTTGGATAAGGATATATAGAGCTGGGTATCATCAGCATATTGATAACAATCAGTCCCAAAACTATGACTGATTTTTCTTAAGGGCTTTATATAGAGATGGGGCATATAATTGCACACTGTGGATAACTGGTTTCCTGGGGCAACTGGTTTTCAATAACAATCCTTTGAGTCCAATCTGTGATGAATTATTTGAACCAGTTCAACAGACATTCCTGATATCTACTTTTGCCTCCATGTGCCTCAACAAAATGGCATGATGTATTGTATCAAAGGCTGTAGATAAATCCAATGGCCTTTGTCTACATTCAAATGGAGGTCATTGAATGAAGTTAGTAGAGCCATCTCTGTCACATAGCTTGGCCTGAAGCCAGACTGAAAAGGACCCAGAACATATGCATTATGCAAGACCTGGAGTTGATCTGCCACTACTCTCTCAATCACTTTGCTCAGGAAGAGCATATGAGACAGGGCAATAATCAGCCATATCATTTGTCTATAGAGATTGTTTTTTAAAATGGATAACCACCTCTCTGGGTAGCTGTGGGAAAGTGCTCTGAGTGAGTGACTAGTTTATAATAGATACTAAGGGTTTGTTGATGTGGTCCTTATATGATTTTAGCAGCCAGAATGAGCAAGAATGCAGGGTACAAACAATGGCCATTGCAGATCCCAGGATCTTGTAAACATCCATCATGGAAACTGGATCAAAATGGTCCATAAATAGATTAGACAATGTATTAGGGCTTTCTTCTGGAGTACCTCTATTATAGTCATCATCCAGATCAGACTGTACACTTGATACACTTATCAGCAAAAATCATGGCAAAAGTATCACAGCTAAATTGTATGTTTCTGGGACAATAAAGGCTCATATTTAGGCATTAGCAGATGCTGGGCTGCCTTGAACAACTGGGATAGTTGTGAACTAACTGATGTTATAGTACCACAGAAGTAACATTTATTTGCCATTGTCATTGTTGCTCCATAGATCTTCCAATGGGCTCTGTAGCATAATCTATCAGATTCAATAGGCATTCTCCACCAGTGTCATTATAGACATCTCCTGGGTGCTTTTCAAGACACTTAGCTCTCTAGTAAACCTGGGAGCTGATTTTTATCCAAAGGGTGGGAGTGGTTGATGAGGGAAAACCTTGTTGATAGCTTCAAGAAGCTTCACATTCCACACTCCCATTGCAGCTTAGCTAAGCACATATTTGAGATTCATGAGTCTCTATGGGTGAACCATTTTTACTGGGCACCTTTTAGTGGGGTGTTGGGGACACTTTCATATTTGGTTGGAGTAGATGGTGGTCAGATCATGTTTCAGGTCAAATCTCCAACCCCAAAACTGAGCATTTCCTCATAGTCTCAGTGCAAAAAATTAAATCCAAGGTGTAACCTCTGTCATGTGTTGGACTTATCATTTGATAGAGGCCCAAGGTAATCAAAGAAGTTATGAAATCCTGGACTCATCCCCGTGAGGTATCATCAGCATAAATGTTGAAGTCCCCCAGAGAAATCAGTGTAAGAGTTTCCAGCACTGTATCCAACAGTCTTTCTGCCAACTCACAGAAGGTGCCCAGTTGAGAACTAAGAAACCAGTTGACAAGAAGGATGCCTAATCTATACTTAATCCCTAATGGAGCACACAGTCAATGTCAGTAATACTTTGCACTGGAGTTCTGCAGAAGCTAAAAGACTCAGATAGGATAATAACCATGCAGAGGCAGTTTGTTATGAAGGCAATGTTAATAGACTCTTCATCCTCCATTAAAATATAATTGCTAGAAACTCTGTGCTGGAAACATCTGCCATCCTTGGCTAGGGTTGCAGGACGATGCCAATTGCTGAAGTCTCCATCCCCATTTTACTCCCAAGGATTGCTATCCTATTCTCCCAAGGATTGCTATCCTATTATATTATATCAAGCACTGCCTTTCTTTTTTGCTTATCTTTGTCAAGCAACAAACACTACTCTTCAACTGTGTGTTCAAACCTAATTTTAGGATAGAGGAGAATCTCAAATTATGCACAGAAAAAATACACTCAGAAACAGAACCAACCTTTGAGTTTATAATCCAAGGCTGCGATCACACACACTAAACTATGCACTTTCAATCCACTTTCAGTGCACTTTCCAATTGGATTTTACTGTGCGAATTGGCAAAATCCAGTTGGAAAGTGCATTGAAAGTGGATTGAAAGTGCATTGTTTAGTGTGTGGGATCGCAGCCCAAGATTAGTTTCCTGTCATGTTAAAGCAGGCCTAGTTCCCACTGAAGTGGTAAACCTCTGAGCACGCCATAGTCAGCTAGGTTGGAACCTACTCCACTGGCGATGTTAGTAAAAAATGTGTATGCAATTTTTTAAAATTCAGTCATGAAAATCCTCAACTGTAGTCTGAAATGGTATGCACCAGAGACTTGTGAGAATTAGAAGTCTCCACTGATTTTTTATCTTAAGAGAGGGTAGTTAAGACTTCTTCAAAGACCCTATGCTCTGCATAATTTTGCCATTTGCCATTATGGAACCTTATTGGCTTAGCTCCAGAGCTTTTTGGTCACTGCTCTCGGTAAGCATAGAATGTATTTTCTATCTTGATTGGGTGTTCTGTGCAGCAGCCTATCCTACATCAATAAAGGAAGAGGAGGAGCATCCAGGTCAGTGATTATGGCTTGCATGTAGAAGAAGATGAAGATGAAGAAGAAGATATTGGATTTATATCCCGCCCTCCACTCCGAAGAGTCTCAGAGCGGCTCACAATCTCCTTTACCTTCCTCCCCCACAACAGACACCCTGTGAGGTGGGTGGGGCTGGAGAGGGCTCTCACAGCGGCTGCCCTTTCAAGGACAACCTCTGCCAGAGCTCTGGCTGACCCAAGGCCATGCTAGTAGGTGCAAGTGGAGGAGTGAGGAATCAAACCCGGTTCTCCCAGATAAGAGTCCAGACACTTAACCACTACACCAAACTGGCTCTCCACACCAAACTGGCCACACCAAACTGGCTCTACCCCTCAATCCTGATGGCTTAACTTTTTAAAAGAACCTAACAACTGGCTATTCCAGTGTTATGAATCCACATTGATCAGGTTTTTGGCTTACATCTTTGAAGTCTGGTAGTCAGAAAGATTAGCAAAATGAAAAAGAAGCCTTAATCCTGTGAGTTTTTCTTTAATGGTTTCATTAGCAAAATGAAAAAGAAGCCTTGATCCTGTGAGTTTTTCTTTAATGGTTTCCTGACCAATAGTTTTTCTTTAATGATTTCCTGGCCAGTAGTCCATTCATTCATTCCTCCCCCCTCCCTCCATTCAATCTTTATAGCTTTTATATTTAAATTAATGGGCTGATGTGTTGTAGATTGCTGCATTTATGTATTATATGGAGTGTTTTATAAGATTGCCAGAGCATACCTGGCAACTAGTAGAAAATATAGGGGAGTGGGGTCATTGGGGATGAATGTCAAGAACAACATGACATCACTTCCAGGAAAACCTGGAAGTGATATCATGACTCTATAGGAATTGCTGGAAACTCTATGGTAAAACTATAGGTTCTGGCAATTCCTAGTTTCATTTATGGGATATTTCATAGGACGACACTGTCAACCTAAAGGCCATTTTTAAATTTTTTTCTCCTGTTGCTGCTCCAAGCAGCAGTAGGAAATGATCCCTAAATGATCCACCCCCACCAGGAAGGGGGCTAGTAGACTTAGTTATGAAGTGTGGCTATGCCTTAATTCTTATAGAAAAATTGAAAAAAATACGGCTTTGGAAGTGATCAACTAGTGACAGTTGAAAGGGCTGATCCCTAATCATGTAAAATCTGCTTCATTCATATGGACTTGAGAGGGGAGCAGTCCCATATTCTGGGACTGTATTGGTCAGAAATATCTATTTACCATTTTTATCTGGTCTTCCTCCAAGAAGCTTAGGTCAATATGCATGATTTTCCCTTCTCTAATTTATCCACACAACAAGACTGTGAGGTTGTTAGGCTAAAAAAAAAGAAAGTGTACATGGCAGAGCAGAGATTGAAACCTAAGTTTCCCTGGTTCTATTCCAAGACTGTTAATGACCATACCACATTGGAATCTGCTAAACAGGCATTCAGAATGTTGGTAAGTTGTTTGTATGCTTGACATTAACAATAATTTATACTATTGCAAATGAGGGACCAGCAAGGTTTTGTGGTTGGCATCCCATTTTGCCCTCCCCCGGTATTTGTTTTTTTCCTTTCCTTAAAGCCTTCATAGCCTCTCTCCTTTCCTGTTCTTTCTCTCTTTCCCACCCACCAGCAAACTTACTTTTATTGCCCCTTCATCTTCAGCTTCCCTTCTTCCCCTGGCAGACTTTTCCTGGGAATACTATGGCCCAGTTATGCAGTGCTAGCTGCCAGGCTAGGCCCAGCTGTGTGGTGCCACTCACTGGGCCAAATTGTTCTATGTGGGGAACCCACATGGAGTTGTGTGTGGGGGGGGTGCTTTTCACTTTCCCCTACACCCCCTTCCCCCTTTCCTCTTTTCTTTGTCCTGGCAACTGTTATGTCCAGGGCATTTTTGAGCAGGAATGCACAGGAACGCAGTTCCAGCTGGCTTGGCATCAGGGGTGTGGCCTATATGCAAATAAGTTCCTGCTGGGCTTTTTCTACAAACCTCCCCCTGTGTGAAATAATGGTGATGTCAGGGAGTGTGGCTTAATATGAGAATGAGTTCCTGCTGGGCTGTTTCTACAAAAAAGCCTTGCTTATGCCCACACTTTTACCTGCTTCCTTCTCTCCTTCCTACCTACCAACCAACATTTTATCTGCTCCCATCTTCAGCCATGTTTATTATTTTTTCACCTCCTTTATACTTCACCTTTCTCCACAATGTAGATCTAAAGCAGCTTAAATCATTCTCTTTTCCTCTATTTTAATTCTCACTACCACCCTGTGAGTTAAATTAGGCTGAGAATGTATAACTGGACCAAGATCACACAGTGAGATTCCAAGCAGCCCTGGAAAGAGCGTTTTACTGGCAGAAACCAAGACTTGAAGGCTAGCAATACTGTTTCGGTTGCCTAGCAACAGCCATGCCTGCTTGTGGGGGCATGTAGCATAACCACTACAGTTCTTCCTACCTTCAGAACAATTATCTTTGTGGCAGAGGATCATTTGTTTCTTAAAGCTAAAGGTGCTGCTTTTATAATTTTGAGAGGTTTAAACCCCCCCCCATCTGTTTTTTTCTTAGAGTTCAGATTTTTCTGCAGACTTGGGATTTCCCCCACCCAAGTTTTTAGAAAGAACTGTTTCATTTGCAGTCTTTGGATTTAAGTCTGCACAGATTTGGCTATATTGAGAATTAGGTGTATTGATTCCAGTATAATCACATCACTGTCTCAAGAACTTCTTGACTTTGTTGCCAAACTGCCTGCTGAGGCTAAGAACAGTTCTTGTTGGGGATTGAAACCAAGAATGGATGGATCCTGAACAAAGACAAAATTCCTTTTATTTTCTTCTGTTGATGGATGGATGAATCCTGAACAAAGACAAAGTTCCTTTTATTTTCTTCTGTTCAAAACTGTGATAATAACTGTACATTTTTGCATTAGGGTGACTTTAACTGTTTTGTAAATATATCCATTTATTTACTATCATCACAATATGTGAGTTCAACAGACAAGAGAAATCTTAAGTTCACTGTAGCTCAGTCTTTCTTTGAAATACAAGTACTGCTGTTAGGAACTGCGTTCTTAATAAGAATGACAACAGATGTACTCCATAGACAGTGTTCGGCTTTGATTATTTGACCTTTTGACCTTTGACTTCCTTTAAGTGAACACTGGCTGCATAGCATGTCCCTTTTGAAAATCCTGCTTAGGAAGTATGACTTGATGGGCAATTTATAAATATTTAATCACCACATTAAAAATATGGAACATAATAGCCATTAAAGTTTGACGATAAAAAGAGGTTTCTCTTTTGATCAAGATAGGTAGAAGAATGCATGACAGGATTTTTTATTAAGGTGAAATTAAAAAAAATAGACTATGAAGAGAGAGCAGGAGAAATATAAATTTTAATCTAGATCGGTGCTGCAGAAATATTTGTCACAGAAAATGAAGTTTTTCCTGTTGTCTTAAATCTGGAATTTAGTGCTCAAGCTTTGTAATGTACAGACAGTTCACACAAAACCAAACAGATGGCTTCTTTATGTTGGGTACCATTAAGAATGGAGCAGAAAAGTTCAACACCGGATTAAAAAGCTTAATTCTTTATTTTCCCTAACCTTCCTCTCCTTCCGCTTTAAAATGGCAACCTTTCATGTATAAATTACTCAAGCTTTGTCCTTCCTTTGGCAGCTGCAGCAAGCTGGTATGAACATTATATAATGTTAAATATTGATTCTTGTTAGATAAAACTATTACAGGGGTATCACCCCTTTCCTATAATATGCACACAGAAATTACCTTAGTGTGATATTTTCCTAGAAATTTTTGACAGCTGGTTTCATGACTCGCTCATATCAATATATTGATTAGTTGAATAAGATGGGTTCTGTTAAAAAAATGCATATAATAAGAAACAGGTTTTTTATGACAAGTTGAATAATGCAATGTATTTAAACAAGAAATTCACAGCAAACATGACTGTAAATCAGATTACTTCCGATTTGCACCAGCAAATACCCCTGGTCATATTTGGTCGCTTGCTTATTGAATTTAAACAAATGGACAGAAAATTATGAGATCATATTGCCCTGGATCACCGTGTCACACAGTGAAATACATTTCTGAAATGGGGCAGCCTTAGGATTATTAGATTTTGTTTAATTTTTGATACCTCTATGGTCCTTCTCAAGTAAAAAAATAAACAGTAGAATGATAACAAGAACAAAATAAGAGCCAGGCTGAGTCAGCTCAAAGAAGAAGAAGATATTGGATTTATATCCCACCCTCCACTCCAAATCTCAGAGTCTTACAGCGGCTCACAATCTCCTTTACCTTCCTCCCCCACGATAGACACCCTATGAGATGGGTGGGGCTGATAGCAGCTCCCTTTTCAAGGACAACCTCTGCCAGAGCTATGGCTGACCCAAGGCCATTCTAGCAGGTGCAAGTGGAGGAGTGGGGAATCAAACCTGGTTCTCCCAGATAAGAGTCCGTACACTTAACCACTACACCAAACTGGCTCTCCATGCAAAAGGCATATCAAGTCCAGCATTCTGTTCACCGTTGCCTCTTAGAAACCCACAAGCAAGGTGATTGCAACAGCCCTTTCCCACCTGTGTTCCCCAGCAACTGATAGTGGTGGGAATAGATATCCATCATGGCTAGTAGCCACTATGACTAGTAGTCTATTACATAAAGTAGAATGAGGCTAGGACTGAGATGACAAAGATGAGATGGTAGTATAGGCTTTATCATTTCAGAGTGCAGGTGATGGGTCCCTATGTAAACACCTCCCTGTAGGTAGAACACTAGCTCATCAAGAATCTTGATATCTAATGTGCTAAGTTTCAACCTGTGTGGAACTCTGTACATGGGGAGGATTCAAAATATCTCCCACCTGCAGTCTATGTGCTACTGGCCACTCTGAACCTAAGAATTACTGTGTGTATCTTCCTTAAGATACATGGCTAATGTTCTCCTAATCTAAACTGATTTTTTATAAGTAATCTCTGCTGAAAATCATGCAGTTCTGGAACAGGTACTCCCAGGATGTACTCCTGTTTTCACATGATTACATTGACTTATTTCAGGCTTATGTCATCCTGTACATCATCTGGAAACTGAAGAACTGAGTTTTATTTGTGAAACTGAGATGGGCCATCATCCTGAACCAGGTAAAATTATCTAAAGCAATCTCAGATATAGCAGGCTTGCTACTTTCACATGAGACAATGTTGCTGAAATGCATTTCTGGCCATATGGGTTTCTAAATACTTAAGAGTACCAGGAGTACAATATAGCTGCATAACTGAGCTGTGGAGATCTAAAACCCATCAGTGTGGATTTTCATCTGAAGTCACAAGGTCTGATCATTGTCATTACTTCAGTTATGTTTAACTTTTATTTGTTCGGCTTGCCAGTGTTCTGTCCCCAACCTGAGGCAGGCACAAAATCTCCCCAGTGAAAAGTGTGATACAAAACTGGTCTTGTGCATATATTGAACAAAAGAAGAGATGGAATGGAATCTAGATGGAATCTGACAGGAAGGGAAGGTTGGTGACTCCATGTGCCACTTCTTGTCATTTGTATGTGGCCTGTCCCATCCCCTGATCAGATTTTGTCTCAGCCCTAGTTTATCCTTTGAATCTTTCTTTATTTTATCCTCCCTAGCACCCATGGTAGAGGAATTCAGCACACTTCTTTTTTAAAAAAAAAAAAACCAACTGCTTTCTACAACCCTCATCCCACTTTAGCCAATGGATCACTTGGCTGGAGTCCCTAGACCTTCTGCTTTCTCTTCCCCATAGCAGACTTTAATTACCTCTTCTTGCCTCCATTTCCTGTTTCTTCTGCAAACTTTTTAAAAAAGAAATAGTTTTCAGGGCATTAGAAACATTCGTAAAAGCACAGTCAGTCAGCGTCTGCAGCATCATTACTGCTCTAAGGGTTTTTAATTGATGATGTGCATGCATTTTAGGAGATAGCTATGAGTGTGAACTGGTAATGGTGCAATTGGCCCTCATAAGATATGGTTTTGTGTGTGCATAGGCATGTGTTTGTATTTTTTATTTATTTATTTATTTTGCCGAAAACTTTTCTCTGTGTCGTTCTCATATAGGTGATTCAAGGGCTTGACCAGCTATGGTCATGTTTAGAGTTTGTCTAGGTTAGAATTTGACTTAAAGCATTAAGGCTAGAAAGCATCATCTTATTTTATTAGAATTATGGTTTTATGCAGAATTATTAATTTATTTAGAAAATTTGCCTCTCTGAAGATCTATGCAAGGCAGTTCACAAAGTTAAATGATACAATAAAACCATAAAGCAAACAGCATAACAAATGCTTGGGATGGTGCATAATTTCTGTTTCTGACCCATACCCCTGGTGGTTAATTACTCTGTGAGCAATCATGGTTTCTGAGCTTGGCCACCTATGAAAAGACAGATATATTTCTTTGTTTTTACATCCTTATGTGCAGCCATAAAGCAGCATTTCTAGGATGTTGTCTTTTAGAGTGCAGCTCCCTATCAGTGTTTTCAGACTGTCAAACTAGCTTCCTTTCTCAGGACAAAATTGATGAGGAGAATTGTCAAGGCCTGCAATAAGAAAAGCCCAAATCTAAAAAAGAGAGAGAGAAGAGAGGTCCACATTAGGCAGAAGGTCTACAGCTTTATTTCAGCTGACGTCTACCAGTAAATATTAGTTTATAGCTGAAAACTAAAAGCCTTATGAGTAATTTCCACATGAAAAACAATGTTTATTTGTTTTTATGTTTTGAAAAAAAGATGCGAACTTTTTGAAAGGTTCCTGTACACTTGAGGACTTACAGCTTTTTAACTGTCTCCCATTCATATTAACTATTAATGACATGTGCTGCAATCCACAAGAAGTCCAGGTTAGCAGAAACAAAAATCGTCATCAAGGAGAATTTGATACCATGCTTTTACAGGTGGTGAAAAAGCTGGCACAGACAAGGATGTTTGTAATAGTAATTGAAGCCCGATTCAATTAAGGCCCAATTCAAATGTTGTTAGCCAAAATAAATAAATAAAAGGCACCTACATGTTGGTTGGAAGCATTTTAAGGCCTTCTTTCTACCGAGGGCTTTTAGAACAAACCTCATTAGCGAGCACAATAGCCATGTTTATGTGGAACTTCCAGGGAGGTGTGGCTGGGTGGTACTGGCTCAGGATTTCAAATACATTCCAGTGTTGGACCCACATAGAAAAGAGATTTAATATATTGAATTGTTCTAATTCAATATAATCTATGAAGATATAATATGTGTGACAGGACAGCCAACATAGAAAAGAGATTTAAACATACTTGCATCATGTAAATTCTTACATACATGCATTTTTGGGCAGTGGCAACCGTACTACAGGGATTTCTTGAGACAGGGAAATTAGTGAGGAATCCCCAGAACTGACAGATTACAGATCTTATTTATAGAACAAAATCTGAGACCAGTAGCACCTTAGAGACCTAAATGTAAGCTTTTGTGAGTCAAAGCTCTATGTGTGAGTGTTATGTATGAAAATCCATGTTGTTACCAAGGGTGCCCCTGCCTGGCTCATTGGAGACTGAAGGACTGAGTTCAGGGACAGGAACAATGGGCAGTAGGATCCAAATCCAAACTGCCCTGCTCCAATCACAGCCCCCCTGCTGGTTTGAATGACCCAATAACATGCTAGTGCGGGAACCCAGTGTTGTATATAGTTGGCCCAGCAGGCCCCGTTCCTCAGTCTTGTTAGTGCAGCCACCCACCATGCTGTACTCAATAAAGAGCTTGTTATCACTACAACCTTGCCTAATCGATGCATAGAACCCACTATATTATAGTGAGATACCAGTGAGTTTTGACTCAAGAAAATTTATGCCCTGGATGATTTTGTTAGTCACTAAGGTGCAACTGATCCCTGACCTGGGTGTCCCAGGCTAGCCTGATCTTGTCAGAACTTGGAAGCTAAGCAGGGTCAGTGCTGGTTAGTACTTGGATGAGATACCACCAATCAAATCTGGGATTGCTAAGCAGAGGCAGGTAATTTTACACACATAAGGTACTACTGGACTCAAATTTTGTTTGGCTACTATGATTAATATGGTTTCCCTCTTGGAACTGTTCTTATTCATGTATGTATTTATTTAGAGAAGTTCTATGCTGTCTCTCGGAAGAAACTGCCTGAGACAGCTCGCAAAGTAAATATTAGCTTTATTTGTTGTCTGTCTTTCACATTGAGACTCAAGGTGGTTACAAAATTTAAAACAATGCTGTAGGAAAAATATAAGACATATGGTGAATAGTGTAATAAGGCTAGCTCGTCAGCTAAAAAACAACACTGGAAAACAGTAAAAGACAAACCACCACCTCACCAACACTGAGATACAGGGGACTGCTACAATGGTTTTCCTCCTTCCTTTCATGATCAGGGACAGAGGGTGGTGCTTGGGAAAGTTGTCTCAGTGATACTCATTTGAATGTGGTATGCTATAGGGAGCGATCCTCTCCCCAATGTTGTTTAATATCTATATGCATTCTCTCGCCAAGATGGTCCTGGAGTATGTAGCAATGTTAACCAAAGGTTACTGTGACCAAAATTACTATGTTCATACACACATAACATATTTGATACAAAAACAGACAGGTATATATTTAAAGTCCAAATAGTTTCATGCATACATAAAGAGTTTCAAATCAATCTTCCATAGAACCCAAGTTCATAGTCGTTAATCTAATATCATAAATGCCATGAATATGATATGTGCAGCAATTGTTCCAATTCAATATATTCCATGAAGATATAATATGTGTGACAGAACAGTCGACACTTCCTGTTTCAAAGATTTCCTCAGGCACAGGATTATCCAAAACTGCAATTAACATAAAACATTACCACTACATCCACAATCAATAAACAACATCCCCAATCCACGATACTTACACCAACACTCACATTTCAAAAGGTCAGTGAAGATGCAGTCTTAATACATAAACTTATGAAGGACAGAATATCTCCACACTTCTTTCTAGCAGGCTAACACTCAGACGGTTCAAAGCAACTCACTGTGCCTATGCCTCACATTTTAAGCTACAAGGCCTAGTTAAGTCATGACAGTCTGTCAGGTGGCATCAAGTCACCCAGAGGGTGATGCCACACCTATGGCAGCCAACCTCCAGAAGTGGTTGCTCAACCTCCAGATGGAACCTGAGGATCTGGTATCACAACTGAACTATAGACAACAGATCTCTCTCCCCCTGGAGAAAATAACTGCTTTGGAGGATGGAATCTGTGTATTATATTTATTGAGGCCTCTCCTTTCCTCAAAGTCTGGTTTCCGTAGACTCCACCACAAAATCTCCAGGAATTTTCCAACCTGGAGCTGGCAACACTAGTAGGGACTGACCCCAATGAATTCTCCCTGAAAGGCCAAAAGAGGCCTGGAAAGGGCCTCTTCCCCCCACCTTTTACTGACAGAACCAAGCTTGGAATACTATGGTTGCCTAGCAACAGACACTGAGGGAAAATGGAGGACCAAGTGGGATGGGCCAATAGGACACAAAGGCAGCTTTCCCAATGGCACAATCCCCATCTGCCCTGGGGCTGGATTGAGTGACACACAGCCCAGCCAAAGGAAGGGTAGGTGAGTCATCACCAGTACAGCTTGGGTTTTATATCTTTAGGACGCTGAAACTTAGAGAGACATTCTGACACTCATTAAAAGGAACATGATATCAAGTAAATCCTTCTGACTCAACCTTACAGCTGAGATGAGATATAGGAAATGTTGTTTGTTTGTTTAGAGAAGCAACCAGTAATTCATATGCTGCCTGTCCTATCACAAATTTTAAACAAGACAGAATGGTTCAGTAGACAAAGTTGAAATTTGTGTGGAAAATTGGTTTCAAATCTCTGCTTAGAATGAAGCTCACTGCACACTGTGGCTTTGGAAAAGTCTAAATACATAATGAAAAACCTTGAATGATTTCTAACCATGTTTCATTTATGAAAGATGGATTCAGCTCACCAATGATTATTCAAATTCTGATTTACCTCAGCAAATCTTGGTTTTATTACCTTTACTTCTTTCCCAAGTCTGACACTGGTCAGAATATCAGTACTTGTATATCATGCAAAACAATAGTAAAGATGAACTGTGGTTAACAGATCCATGTTGAATCCTGATTTGATACACTGTATATACTATACTACACTATGCTACGCTACGCTATAAGTGGAGTGGCCAGACAATCGCATTAGCTGTAGTTAGTTTAATGAGACCATGCTTTCATATGTTGTCTGAACTGCAATACTACCTCAACCTAGCCTTTCTCATAGGGATTGTTGTAAGGATAAAGAAGTATTCCTAAGATTGTCACTTTGAGCTGCTTGGAAAAAAGAGTATGATACAAATATGATTAACTATGATGAACAAACAGTCACTGAGCTGGCGCTATGAACATAGATTCAGGTGGGTAGCCATGTTGGTCTGAAGCAGCAGAACAAAGTTTGAATCCAGTGGCAACTTTAAGACCTTGAATAAAATTTTGTCACTCTTAAAAGTACTACAGGACTCAAACTTTAACTGGATCTAGTTCTGGCTTTCCCATGACTGACAAGATCCTTTATGCTGGACTATTTATTTCTCCTCCTTCATTGCTCTCCTGTTGTAGCTGAGGACTGAGTCCTATGGGTTTGTTGGAACACGAGGATTGGAGATGTGTGATATACTGAAGTGACAGAGATGACATCTTTATAACCAATAAAGTTTTATTGAAGATATAAATTTTTGTTTGCAAGCACACTTCTTCAGATACAGTGAGACAGAATTTCTTCAACCACTACATATAGGTAGAGAGAAGAAGAAGACAAAATTGGATTTATATCTTGTCCTATACTCAGAATCTCAGAGTCTCAGAGCCATCACAATCTCCTTTACCTTCCCCCTCACCCACAACAGACACCCTGTGAGGTAGGTGGGGTTGAGAGAGTTTTTACAGCAGCTGCCCTTTCAAGGACAAATCCTGCAAGAACTATGACTGACGCAAGGCCATTCCAGCAGCTGCAAGTGGAGGAGTGGGGAATCAAACCCGGTTCTCCCAGATAAGAGTCTACACACTAAACCACTACACCAAACTGGCTCTCATGGGAATAGGTTAGTTACCAGAAAGGACTAGTTAGAGCCAAAATGCCTAAGTAACTGGATAATTACTTACCAGTTATTTATGCATCTTGACTCTAATTAACCCTTCCTGGCAACTTAGCCCCCTCCATTGTCTGCCTATATGTAATTTTCCATTCTACCTGTATGTAATCAGCAATTCCAGACAATCCCATTCACTGTAGTTAGTTTAATGAAATCATGCTTTCATTAGTTATCTGAACTGAGCTCCTGCCTCAACCTAGCCTACTATATGTAATTCATTATTAATTCTCCATTTTCTTATTTTCTAATATTTGCCATTCACAGCTGTCTAGATGGGACAATGAGGACCTTGTTGCCTATAATAAACAGCTCCCTCCAGAGTGTGTCTTGTACAATTTACTGATTTTGCTAATCAACAAATCAGCTACAAAATTTCTATCTGTGTGAGTTTAGTAATTCTTATTTCACCCTGGTCTTTTGAATTCCTCATATTAGTTAATTCTAGATTTGATTTATTGCCCAGTAGTTTACAATGTTTAATGTTTTCTCCTGTTAATTAAGCTTCAACTCCTTTTTGATCACTTTCTTATTAATCCTTTGGGGCTAAGATTATTTTTGTGTATCTCATTGATATTTTAGAAATTGCTTTGTTTCAGTATAAATTGATAGCTCCTCATTAGTGTCTTCTATTGGTTGCGGTTTTCTTTTTCATATTCTCTGTGTTCACTGGTTTGAATTGTCTGTGTTTCATTTCATGGAGTTTCATAACTAGCTAGAAAACCTACTGCAGAACATGAGATTTTTCCATACCCTAGAAGTATTTTCCTTTTTTGAAATGTCTGTTTATTCCTAGCAAGCCAGATCTACTGCATGCAACAAGATTTTCAGTGTCCTGAATTTAATTACAAAACATAGTAGGGTCTCCCAGTGTCTCTCCAAACAGTAATCTGGTAGCTGTGACTCCAATATGGTCATACTAGATGCATATCCACAGTTAAGGTACACAGGCTGCTGATATATGGAAACCTGGTTCAAGATTTGGTGACAAGCACTTACCCCACCAAGAAACTCCTCTGATTTTATGCTGTGATTCCCACTCTGCCTCCTTCAATACAAATTTTAAAAGGCCTTAGATGAAACTCTACCCTTTGCCTTGTCCTCTGATTACTTTTGGCCATTCTTTCTAATTCAGAAATTTTATTTCAAGATTATTTGGCGCAGACCTTTTCTGCATGTAGATTTAGCTTGGGAATAATTCCAGCTCTTCTGCAATTTAACATATTGAATTTGTATCCTCTTATTGTATAAAGGCCACATTCAGCCAGGCCAATCACAATACCCTCATCTTTGACTTATTTATCTTTGAGTTCAATTGTATTAATGTTTGATAATTTATACAGTTGTCTCTTGTTCTCTTTATTTTATAATTATCCTTTTTTCAATGGAACTGTGGCTGCTGCTGTGATATCTGCAGTTTTGAATGAAAAATTAAAATAATAAATCCATCAGATATCCTCTAAAAATTTTTTATTTGAGACTCTAATTTCATTTTCTTACTCCTTGATGTTCCTCTTTTCCTCACCAAAATAACAATTGCTATTATCACTCAACAGAATTAATCCACTTTGAATTCTGTTGAAAGGAATGGAAACACTTGTGCATTGTTCTTGTTCAATTTCCCTTAACTGTATATTTCTCTTTCAACTTAAATTTAGGAAATCCCATACGATTTAAGTATGCAGTTGACAAAGAAAGATAAGTACTACTGTAGAGTTAAAGGACAATCAACAAGTGAGATCATACAGGACACACAAGCAGGGCAGAATGTGAGTGTCTCATATTTCTACTGTTCTTCATTTCTGTTTTTGTTGCAGCCCTAAGACTCTGAATACTTATTTCTGCCATTCTTCTAAATGATGGTTTAATAATTCTAATAACTGTATATATATATTTTCAAAAAATTACTTTAGGGCTATTTCTAAATCTGTCTACTGACACAAGGATCGCATTTTGACAAATTCCCAAAGCTGTGATGGCTGAAGCAGATGCTTCTCCAAAGCACATTCCTCATTGTTGATCTGGCTCTCAATCCATGTCTCAGAGGGACCATTTCAGTTGGGGAAAATGGTACAGGGGAGGGGCTTAAACCTATATT